>NC_056750.1:521047284-521239119 GCF_019279795.1 Protopterus annectens
AAACTGTATTGCACACTAGTTTCGAGGTAACGCATGCGCACTGGCAGTTAGCTTGTGGGAGCGGCGCCAAACGGTGCGCTGGGATAAATCTTAATTGGCTAGTGACACACATGTTCAGCTAATTGCACACAGTTTCAGCCTGTTTACCCGCTGCTTGGCAACGGGCACGCAGTTTGCAGCTTTTTAAACACTACTCGGCTATGGGCACTCTGTCTCACGGCAGCTTAGCTATCAGTACATTTCTGACTATTTTTATTCTTATGTTACTTCAAAATATATGCTCTATTTCATTCCATTTTACAAAAGGGAATACATTTACATTTGTACAATACTGTCTGGGGGCTTTTTAGTGCTTATTTACAAAAATAAAAAAAAGGTTGTTGTAGGGGCTCGAACCCTGCCTGCCTACTCATAGGGCGGGTACTCTACCACTAAGCTATTATTTCTTGGCTTATTTTGCATATTTAGTTCTTATATCCTTTTCCACTGACTGCTAACTGTGATTGCGCTAGTAGCACACCCACACAGTAGCAAACATTTACGGGTTTAACAAAAAAAAAAGGTTTTCATTTACTTTTATGACATCTCTTCACTTTATACACTGATGGCCAGTCGGGGCATGTGTTGTATAGTGTGTTTATTCACATTTTCATGGCCTTTCTCGTGGCTGTTTACTTTCAGCCATTCTAGTTTTCCGGGGGCGTGTCCACTTGCAGAGCTTAGCCTACAGACACGCCCCCTACTCTCTTACACGGACCGTGTAAGAGTTACTAGTGTGATTCAGCATGCCTCATGCACCTCATGCATATGCATGACATGCTGACATCACACAGTTTAACTGCAGCCTCCGTGTAAGAGTTATAACTCTTACACGGAGGCTTCCTGAATCTGGCCCAATGCATTTATGCAATTATTTGACTCTATTCTGTTACCTTCACTTTTAAGACTACCAACGCCTAACAAAACTTTTTTATTTTTAAGACTATCCAGCTCATAACAGATGCAGACTATACTACAGATTGCAGCAAGCAATCCTTTTATGTGTGCATATATTGCACATATGTGTATTCCAATTATACCGATTACAGTTTACTTCATTTGTGCCATTGGTATAGAGGTTTGAAATTACCTTAAAATATTGATGAATACCAGTCCCAACTATATTCAGCTTTTAACTCTTACAATTAGTCTCTGTAATTGATACTTACACATTTGTGGGGTATTCCCAGACCCACATTCCTCAACCCAACATTCAAGGGTATCCCTCTTCCACCTCTGGAGGTCATTGTAGTGGTGTCTACATTGGTCACCAGTGCAGGGATACTGGTAGCACTGGTCACAGCCTGGGCAAGACTATCCCATGCCTCTGATTTGTACTCTGAGCTGGAATAGTCCCTCTGCAATAGCCTGGGCCCATGTTCCTTCACTAGGAGTCCAACAAACACTCTGGACTCCTGGACACCACATCTTTAAGCACAGAATCTCAGTTTCTCTCCATGCATGCCTGCCATAGCTACCACAGATAAAGGCCAATGTAGAATGATGTTGTTCCGACAATTGCAGTTATCACATTTACTGGGAATACACACACTGCTTGAAAGTTTTGCACAATGCTTATCATCGCACAAACACAGTGCTTGGGATTGCTCACCTTCAACCACCATGTTTGTGGGATGTTAAGCAGAGCAAACGTATACGTATTTGAAAGTGTTACATACATCTGAATTGGAACCCAGTACCATCTGGCCCCAAAAAGGAAAGGATCAATACATTATTAGGTGGTCCCATACACTTAATTGAGTAGCAGGTGTATTTTAGAGACTGAATAGCAACTGGCAGACTTAACTGCTGTTGCATACACATGCTACTTAAGTGACTCAGTGGAAGCATGTATTAATGCACTTAATGCAGTGATGCATTCCTTTTTGGGGCCAGATGATACTAGGTCGAAATACAGCTGTATCTAATACGTTTAACTGCTTTTGTATCAGCGTTGCTGTGAGTTGGTGTGCGATGCACACCATCAAGCAATAATGCTTTAAAGGATATAAATGGGGAACATAGAACAGTGGTGACATGGGGAGCAAGCAGGGAGAAGAACAATAGGAATTCCCTGCTAAACTGTGACAGGATTGATTGTATGAAATACATGTACTGCAAAACTAACTTTGTAGTACCATGTGTTAATGCATTGATATATTCCTTGTTGTTTGGACCAGATGGTACTGGGTTCTAATACAGGTGTATGTAGTACTTTTACAGGTGTCTATGATACATTGATATACATTTATATACAGGTGTCATTCACCGTTGCTAAGTGATGCACACCACTGTGAAATAATGCTTTATAAAAAAGAAATGGGGAAGGCAAGACAGTTGTGATATGGAGAGCAAGCACGTGGGAGTACAAAGGGAAATCCTTGCTAAACTGTGGCATTTACTATTGATTGTATAAAATACATATACTACTGACTGTGGCACCACCTATTAATGCTGTGGTCCATTCCTTTTTGGGGCCAGATGGTACTGGGTTTGAGTCCAGGTGTATGCATATGCTATTCAGACAGTTCATGGTAATGTACAACCTATTTATTCTGTCAACTTTCTAGGTGTGAAATGGCAATATTACATATATGTACATATTTTATGGGCCGTTGGTTCCCCATTATGTATGCCTTTGGTCTTGCTCAAAGGAGATGACAGGTTTGTTTCTGCTTCATTGTAACACATATCTATGCAACATTTTATGTCCCTATTTCTGTTTACGTAATACATATCCTTGCTTTATGTTGGCCTTTGTGGAGAAATGTTGTGCAGAATCAGTGCTATTTGTGTAGCCCTGGTGGTCTATGTGGCATTTCCCACAAATCTGCGGCATCTGCTGACTGTTGGTGATTTGACTTACACGGAATTGCTATCCATGTTCACTTGCATGTTTTCATGGCCAGCAACACTGCTGCAAACAGCAAAATCTTGCTAAGACGCAACGTACCTCATTAATATCCATTGCGCAATGCCTCATGATGACCACCTTTGCAGTATTAGGTACACTCTGTGTAGGTTCTGCGCAAAGCCTACAAGGAGTTTATTGAATCCTGGGGTAAATTATTTTATAAAAAGTGAGAGACATTGTTAAAAAATTATAAAAATGTTTATCAGAAGTGCTACAAAAAACTGCACTGGAATGCAAAATCAAGTTAGCATACAGGTTGCTTTACAGTACCCAGTCAAGACATTTTCAACTGTTATTTAATCCAGCTGCTTTTTGTTTTGAATAAATTGCAGTTATTAACCTCCTCAGCTCATTGCTTACAGCTTGGTGTCATTAGTTTCTTCCAGAAGTTTAGTATACATTCTCTTATAAAAAGTGAGTGACGTTAGAATACTAATCAGAAGTGATACAACTACACCAGAATACAAAATCAAGTTAGCATTCAAGTTACTAAGTTTAAAAAGCAAAACATTCATTTTCTCTTTACGTTCAAATAAAACACAGGCAATGTAGATCATAATCAGAAAATATTAAATTACCCACCTTAACATTGTTATCTTCAACTAAAGTTTTCCTTGAATACTGTAGATCTCACTGTAATTGCCACCACTACACAGCCTACTGTACATTAAAATAAAGAGGATCTCACACTTACCTGTTTCACCAAAAAGTCTAAGTTGCAACTCCCACAGCAAAGTAAATGTAACTGTTTTTGATTTGTCGCAGAACAAAAAATGTAATATTTTCAAATGCTTTGTTAAAATTACAGGACAATTATTCTTGCAGCATTTATTGCCAAAAGTAGTATCAAGTATTCTTTGTAAATAGTTGTGTCAATTCTTGCCTTTTGTTGTTCCTTTTACATTATTGCAAGCTTATTACTTTTTTCAATTTCTTTATTAAGTACGTACGTCACGATAGAAAAGGGAACACACTGGTCCAATTGAACTACCTGCTAAATAAAAGTAATAATACTGTAATAAATACACAAAGGTACTGTTATCACATGCACTCCTTGCTAGACTGGTGAGCTGTTATCCTTTAAAATAACAATGAAAATCCATTTCCTAGTTTACATTGTTGTATTTCTTGGATGTACTGGTGCATTTCACTGATAATGATTTGACTTGTACTCATTTGTCTGGTCCTCACTTTATAATTGAAGTACCATACCTTTGACATTCACCTTGAGCAATGCCATTTGCATGTTCCACCCATGTCTGTGTTTGTTTTCTCTGGGTACTCCACTTTCTTCTCACATACCTAAAACATGCTGCTTGAGTTTGTTACTGTGATTTGCCATGTATGTAATGAATTTACTCTTGCCTTTATGGCTGACATTGAAGGTGAAAAGGGTAGGGTCCAGTGGAAGAGTACATTTATCCAACTGCCAGATAATTAAAAAAAAGCATAGTCAATGCCTTATTAGCCACATTTTTACCACAAAGGAGGTTCTGGACTTTATTCTTGAACTCTGAATCTCTTTTTACAATGGTACAGAACAGACCTGACCTGCAGTTGTCATAAGACATTACATTGGCTCTAGGGACATTGCTGCAACGGAGACACTGTCTCAGATATCAGAATGATAGAAATGCACTTTGCAGTATAACATCAGAAAACATATGTGTCAATATGTCTAGTATTTCTGAAGAGGAGCACAAAATTCAATCTTTTGTAAGGCGCGTCTGTGATATTACTAAGTAGAAGACTGCTAACACTGTACTGTATGAATCATTAAGAAATGTGCATGGTATTAATGGAGGTGTGAAAAAGCAGTTGAACTAAATGAAGTGAGCTTTAATGTCACAGCATTTTGGGGAAAAAAAAACAGATGAAGCCATTCTATTGTATTTATAAAACCTGACTAGCCACTGTGTATTAAACAAATTCCAATGCTTTTTCAGGGAAGACAGTGAGAGAGAATTAGTGGGAGAACCGGGTTATCAGTCCACAAAAACAATGCAGACTAGTTTAACTGTTATAATTTTAGGTATGCACTGATGAATGCAATCAGAACTGGGTTGCATCAGAAATCTGTACTGACAGGACAATTGAACTATTTGTGGGCTGCACATGCCCCCTTAACCCACTGTGATCATAATGAAGTATTAGCCCCACGATGAATGACAAGCCTATATAGACAAAAGGATCACAACTGTGTTTGATTATATTAATACCAACTAAGTGGGTACAGTATTCTCTGGTAGAGTAATTATTTACTATTCCTTGCAGAGACAGAGATAAAGACAGAGACAGAGAAAGAGAGAGATATTTTCCTTGTGCTGTGACGTGGAAAGAATCTCAAATCTTAAACAGCTAAGATTATATGCAAGGACGTCTTGGCTACTGCTGAACTCTGATGAGTGAAATAATTATGATGTAGTATTGACTGGACTCCTGTCTGCCAGATTTCTGATATCAGTCACCTTAGTCTTCCTCATTGCAGTCATCACCCATGTATACAGTAGTATAGACATGTCACTGCTACCTGAAAAGCAGAAAGCTTTGTAGAGAACATTTTAAAGTAGCCACGCAGTGCTGTAAAGCATAAGATGTGCCAAAGGGCTGGATTAAGGGAATAAGTAAAGCTCCCATTTTTGCACAGTTGCAGGCTGTCTACATATTGGTACAAAATGAGCACAGACAGGGTAAGTTAAGGAAAATAATACATCTAGGCTCTAGCTGCATTGGCTGGCTGTGAAAACTCACTTGCTGTCAGTGATGCTTATTATACCAGTCTCTTCCCTGTCTTGCCTTGAATTTGGCATGCTTGGTTTACTATAGTTATTTAAAAAAAAAGATAGACTGCATCTACCTGCTGATATAAGACAGATGTTTTTGTTTTTTATAAGTAAAAGCCACCCACAATCAGATGATGCATACATCTGACTGCCTGGCCACCTGCTGTCTGTCTGTGTAGGCCTGGGGGAAGGGTTAACCATAGGGCACATTCGGAGGCTATGGTACAGCATTTGTTTGTGTTTGTCTTCACCTGTCCTGCTGGCTGAGACTGTTGCTGAGTATGTGATCCTTCCTGACTGGTATGTGTGGCTCTTATGGACACCCCTGTCGCTCAGGCCATTTCCTGCAGTGGGTTTTGTCACCCTGTGTAGTACTAGCTACTATGGTGACTCCAGTATGTGTTACAGATCTCATGCTGCCACTATGGGTGTCTACCCTCTGCTGCCTTGACATCCAGCCACCAAATTCCATTGCATGTTCACATCCATACCATAGCTACAGGTAAAAACACATTCTACTCCATTTGACAATTGGTAGGTTGATTGACTTACCTTGATGGTGTGCCAGACCTGAGGATAGTGCTGGAGGGATGCCTATGTCGGATGCACATAGTACACTCCCTATACATGGTTGGGCACATGTAGTGTCATGTTTGGCATCCCTTTTACTGTCTGTGCAAGTCAGAGGGAGGTTTCATTCCCTGGGGCCCTACTGTGTCAGTGCATATGCTATGCGGTGCCTCTTTGCCAAGGCCAGGGCATACTGGGCACACCCCCTTCTGCCTACTGGAGCAGGCTCAGGTTGTTCCTCCTCTGAGTCACTCTGTACCTGTACAGGCCTTGGCATTGGTGATGGGCTGTGTGGCCCTGCCCCATACTGTTCCTGCTGAAGCTGTTTCCACAGGATCATATTGTGTAGCATAGCACATACCATTACTATTTGGGTACATGTAACTGGTGAATATTGCAGGGCTCCACCAGATGTGTCCAGACACTGGAACCGTGAATTGAGCATCCCAAACACACCCTCCATTATATGTCTGGCCTGTGCGTGTGCATCATTATGGCATTGTTGTTCAGGTGTGTGTGCATTTCTGATGGGTGTCATCAGCCACGGCTCCAGTAGGTACCCAACATCCCCCACTAGGTGACTGTAGGGGATGTCCACATTGGCAAATCTGTGGGACAGCTGCGTCAGTTGCCATATGTGTGAATCATCATAGCTTCTAGGGCAGTCAGCACACACATTCAGTATAATGCCCTGGGCATCACATATGACCTGGCAGTTGATGGAGGGGATACCCCTGCGGTTGATGTAGGCCCTACCCTGCTCACCGGGTGGTGCTTTGATGAATAAGTGCGTGCAGTCTATAGCACCCACTACCACAGGGTAGTTAGCTATTTGGTGGAAAAGATGCATATTGTGGGTCAACATCTCACATGTGTTGAGGAAATATACATGCTCACTGGCATGTGCTGACATGGCATCCAGGAACTGGTGGAATACTCTGGATGCTGATGCCTGTGAGATGACCATGTTATCCCCAGTTGTAGTTTGGGAGGTATCTGTGGCTGGTATACCTAGACCTACACATACCTTGGTATCCACTGGGATGGGTTCCCCTCAGCCAGTGTGGTGTGTCAGGTGTGGCCTGCACAGCTCAACGATTTGCTGTAGGAGGTCTCTGTCCACCCTATAGCGCTCCACTATCTCCAGCTCATGTAGCCCCTGGTAGGTTACCCTGGGTCTGTACACTCTTCTCTGTTTCCTCACTGTGGGTTGTTCGGCAGCATTGACATTCTCACAGCCCTCAGCCTCTTGCACATGTTGTTCTATGTTGCCTGCTGCAGCCCTTCTCATTTTGTAGATTTGGTTTTAAAATGTCCCTGCTTGTATACACCGGTGGTGTATAGTGTGGAAAAAACAGGGGGGTAGATGTTTGCTTGGTTTATAGTAGTGTTCTAGGCTGGGCTGGTCTGCTTCCTTGATTACCTTCCTACTGCTGTTTTCCCTTCCCACTGCCTCCCTGTTTAGGCTCGTGTGCATGCCACGCAAACAGAGTTCTCAAATGTGCACAGAGATGCTTTTTCCTGGTTTAACTTCCTTTTTCTTCCTGTACAACCTGGTGCATGGTGTGCACACCCACTTACACTTTGTAAAGAGTGCTAGGCAGATTTAAACACACCTCTAGCTTACCTTTGCTACGCTAGGAGTGATCCTGGGTCACAGGTCTCCAATCCACTTACAGTATGCCTGGCACACACCCTCCATGATGTCACCTATATCCTAGTCTTGCACCCAGCTATTTATACTCTTACACTCTTGGGACCTGCCTCACACCCTGGGAAAATCTGGGATTCACTAACCCTTCCCTCATTTGCATAGGATTGCCTGCTAATGCATAGTTACATGTCCCACACTGAGCCTCTCCCCTTAGCAACCATTACTCACTGGCCAGGTTGTCTTCTGACTGCCATTGACTTGCATGGCAGAATACTGATTTTAGTTAGAATGCTTATTTTAGGTTTATCTTATTAATTTCCCCCCGATCCCGTTTGCGTGTTGCTGCCCTATGCTTAACCAGGCGAGCTTGGCGAAAAGAAAATTAAAAGTTGTTTATTTATTTTTTTACATTTTGCAATGCCAATGGCCTTATACTTGGACATTGGCATGCTTCCTCAATGATATGCAGTCTTTATTTGGAGCTGTCATAGCTCCGCTTTGTAGGTTGCAGAACTGTACTCAGTAATTAACCGAGTACATTTATGCACACTGCACTCGTCCTGCACGGACGGCTGCCAGCTTCCTGGATTGCATATTGCCCTCATTTGCATGATTTTTACCTACAAATGAGGGTAATTTGTATACAGGAGCTTGGTCTGTGCAGGATTAGCCTAAGAGCTCACGTGCACTTCCCGGGAGCTTGTTCCTGTATCGCATGTCTGCCATATTGCCAAAAATAGCTCTTAAACTAATCCTGCACACTATAAAGGGCTTCGTAAATCCAGGGGTCTATTTGGCAATGCATTTCCCAATGAGTTTGAGAAGTTGCCCTTGCCAAATTTCCCCTAATAGCATAAATACAACCTCAGATCTCCCCTGAAGAAAGGTTACTAGCCTAGTGGTACTAGCCAAGCCAACAAAGGATAAATAAATAATTTGTTAACCTGTTTACTTAAAATGTAAACAGTTATTATCGAACAACCATCATTTCTCACAGAATTGCAATATGGAAAACAACAGCACATAGCTAAGGTTATTTTTGATATTTCAACAGGTAAAAATCCTATAAGAGTGAATATCTTTTTCAAAGTTGTTTTGCTTTTTTAATTTAACTTATGGGAAGACTTAACCAAGGTACAGCTGAAAAACTTAAAGGTTAACTGGGGTCAACCATGGAGATGACATTGCTTTTTGCCGATCACTACTGTCAATCACTTGTTCCCCACCCATAATCAGTGTAAACATCCACACTGAGTCCTAATTTTAACAATTCACAAGCATATTTTCTTAGGTTTGCGACCATTGTGGTCCTTTATTTACCACAGTAGCCTCTTCTGCAGAAATAAAGCCAGTCCTCTGGATGTTTATGGCACTACCTTCTCAAAGAGAGACATGACCACTGCATTCAGGAGATCATCAGAGTTTTCTATCTACCTCTTGTACATCTTGACTGTGTCTCCAGATTAGGCCAGCATTTCTCCAGCATAACTTAGAACAGCATGGCTAATGTCCTATACCTCCCTCTAAAGTTGCAAGATGGTCTACTAGAATCCCTTTCAGCTAATAAGAAAGTCCTTCCTATGTCCTAAACAACCTCTTGTAATAGTAGGGCCTTCAGTTCAGTGAATGATTTTCTAAAGGCTGCAGTGCTGCACTGAGACAGCCCTGGATCTGTTGACATTTTGAACTACAAAGGTCAACTTTATATTAGAGAAATACAATACTGAGGGAAGCAGGGTAAAATTTAAAAGTAATGTAACTTAGGAGTATGTGATCCTTGGGACATCCCTAAAAATGAGTCATACTAATAGTTCATTAGGGGTTCATAGCTCTAATGAAGGTTAATAGTAAAAGCCACTTTGCTGTGCTAGGAAACATGGTCTGCCATAGGCAAAAATGGTACCTTATGTGATGGGCTCCATTGCATCCTGCCACTGTCCACTGCTACCCCCTCACACACATCCTCCAGTGCCTCCTCAGCCACTCCCCCCGTCATGGCCTCCCCTTATCAACCACATTACTTTTTTTTTCACTTTTTCGAACATTTTGTCAGATTGTACAGCTTGTTCCTGCATTCTTTCAACATACCTAACTGGGCTAAAATGTGCTGTAATAACAGTGGAGGAAATAACGGAGTTAAATCAGGGGGTCTGTGGACTGCTAGGACTCCATAAGCCATGGAGGTTCTAAGTGTTTTTAGGTCCATTTTGGATTTTTAAGTAACCATTTGAGCCAGTGATGTCTTGAACAAAAGTCATGACTAAGGAAAGAAATTCTGTCTTCAACTTTTCTTTCTGCATACTTTCAACACTCCCTAACTAGCCAAATGTGAACTATAATAACTGTGGAATAAATAATTAAATTAAGCTGAGTATCTGAGGACCTAGTGGTCCCCAGAAACCCTGGCAATACAGATGCTCTGAGGTGCATTTTAGAGATTTTTTCCCACCCTTTTGAGTTACTGATGGCCTGAATAAACACCACGAGCATGGAAGGAAATTCACTCTTATTTTTTTCTTTCAAGGAAGAAATAAGTTGTGCCTAATGCTTAATGTTCAAAGCTGACAAAACAATAGTTTCCAATAAACTGAGAAGAGAAATGCTTCTGAGGATATATAAATCATATCCAGGAACAGTGCCTGCCTGCAAATTCACACCCAAAAAGACTTAGTCACCTTCTGTTTACACCTTTGGAGTTAGTCTGGGATTGTACTTCTCAACAGAAGCACAATAAATCCAGGCAAAGCCTAACATAATGAGGGGATAAAGGCCCAAAATCAGGGACAAATTTAAAAAATATTGCTCTTATAAACTCAAAAAAAATTCTAGGATAATGTATGCTGCATTCTCATGCATTTTTTAAAGGATTTGAAATCTGAAACTCAAATATATGCTATTATTTAGGGACTTCAATCCTCAATTATTTACCAGAAAACCACAAGTCTGATGAGGAACAGTTCAAAAATATGCAGGAAAAATCTGGACATTCTGTGAAAATCTGGATAGTTGCGAGGTATGTTTGGGATAAAAGTGAAAGAAGAAATGGCCAGAGTCATACATTTCTTACCCATATCCCCAAAAGGTAGCCACCTTCTAAACCTCTGATGTCAGTTCGGAACTAAAGTAAAACAACAAATGGCTATAGTAACATATTTTTTGTTGTTGTCAGACTTATATACACAGAATGCCTCCTTACCTCTACCCTCAAAAGATAGCAACCAGTATACACTTATGATGCTTCATTATAAAGAAAGTGAAAAAATAATGGTACTAGTAATGTATTCCAATCTATTACTTCTAGACAGTGCATTGCTGCTATACAACCTATAGCAGCTTCCAGTGCATACCTCTGAAGTTTGATTGTGAGGAAAGTTAAAGAAGTAACTGCATTGTCTCCAACTCTCACATAAGCTATTTCAGCCATCTATGCACACATCTGAGATTTAACTGTGAGCAAAGTAAAAGAAATAATGACCACGCACAAGCTACAGGGTCCTTCTGTGCATTTCTGAGCATGCAAAGTAATAGTGTCCAGGAATAGCAAATGTTTTTAAACAACAAACCGTTGAAGAAAAATAGTATTTATAATCCCCCATTACATAATTTGGTTGCCAGTTTTGAAAGAGCTGTCAAAGAAGACATTTATCAGTTATGGGTGAGCAATAGTAAGGGATGCAATTTAAACCTTAAAGAGAAAAACTTGTTACAGGAATTAAAGGGGGATAAAAAGATACGTATCATGACCCCTGATAAAGGTGGGGGAATTGTGATTTTTAACTCGGAAGACTATACCAATGTAATGCAATCTATTCTTTTCAGGGAGGATCAATACTTACAAATGTCCATAAACCAAAACATATTTCCTATCAAAGGATAGACAGTTTTTTTAGAAGAATATGTTTTGGACAATAGAATTGATCTGAACACATACAATTTTCTAACTAACCAACATCCTATAGTACCTGCCATCTTTGATATTCCCAAAGTACACAAAAAATGTGTACAATCCACCTTTTAGACCCATAGTGGCAGGCAATGGGTCTAAGACACACAGTTTGGCAGGATGTGTAGATAGGATGATTAAACATGTGGGAGAAAGTGTCCCACAACTGGTTAAAGATTCATGAGATTTTTTAGCAAAAATTACCCCAGACTTATGGTCTTCTGATATATTATTTTTAACTATACAAATTCAGGACCTGTTTTCAAGTATTCCCAAGGTTGGAGATTTAAGGTATTTTGAAGAAGGTTTGTATACTTGTCTACTCTCAGCCAGGACCATACAAAATTGATTTGTGAAATTATGGCGCTGATTTTAAAGAATAATTTCATTTATTTTGAGGGACAGTTTTATCAACAAATCACTGCAGCATGCACCCCTGTATATGCTAATTTGGTCATGTTGGGCTGGGAACTGGAGCATGTTTTTAAAAGCAACTTCTACAAATATATTCTTTCTTACAACAGATACCTGGACGGTATTTTTATTTTATGGAAGCGTACACCTAAAAATATCCCCTGCTTCATGGATTACTTGAATAATAGTACCCATTTTTTTAAGTTTACACACAAGTTCGACAACCTGGAAATGAGTTATTTAGATACACTTATTATTAAGGATGACAACTGTTTTAGGTCTAAGGTATTCCGAAAACACACTTTTTGTAACTCTTATTTACATTTTGAAAGCCACCACCCATTTTTTCAGAAGAAGGGAATAATTAAGGGCCAGGCCATTAGAATAGCAAGGATGACCTCACATAAGGAGGCTTTAAAACACAAATTTTGTGTTTTGAAATCTATGTTTTTAGAAAGGGGCTGCCCTGCTGAACTAGTGACCAATACTCTTCAAGAAATTTTAGATGGATGGGGTGTTAAATATAAGCCTTTATTAGGTCGGAAATTAGTGGATAATATTGTTTCAAATGTTATTGAAACTAACACATTACAAGATGCATGTAATTTTACACAGGCATGTGTTATACAATACAGTTCTTGTTACAAAGGTATTAAAGATATTTTACACAAGAATTGGAATATATTCAAGGCAAATAATGAAATTTACAAACTGGTTGGAGACAAACCTACTTTTTCTACAAATGTTGGAAAAAATGTAAAAGCTATATTAGAAAGTAACCATTCGAGCCAAGAGCTGAATGGAGACATGGGTACTAGAGTTTGTGGAAGATGTAACCAGTGCAGCTTTATACTGCAGGAATTAGCTATCACCTTATCTAATTATGCGAATAGTAAAATTGTTTTTAAAAAGGGTAATTGTGGCACCAAAAGAATAGTTTATCTTGCTAAGTGCAACGTCTGCAGTGGTTTTTATATTGGTAAAACTGAGAGGGCTTTGAAATCAAGGATTTGCAAACATCTATATGATATAAAAACTAAAAAAGAAACAAATTCCGTATATAGACACAGCAAGTTATGTGCCAGTTTTAGTGGTTTTAGATTTGCTATAGTTGATGAGATACAAATAAACCAAAGAGGATTTGATTGGAAAAATATTTTATGCAAGAAAGAAATGATGTGGCAATTGCAGTTGGCAGCTGACATACACCCTGGTCTTAATGATTTTGTTTCCATTACACCAGTTTTAAAAGAAAGGGCAGCCAAGATTTGATATATTTAATTCATATATTTAACATTTTAATTGCCTTTTAAATGTGTACTTTTTAGGTATATGTTTTAAATATATTTATTTATGTAAATATTTGTGTTTTTTAAAAGGTTTATAAGTTTATTTATAAGTGTTAGAACATTTACGTAATATAATATGGTGAAACCATTGCTGGAATACACTTTTAAATTTTACTTTGAATTGATTGACATACTCTCTGTTCTATCAGATGTGATTTGTTGGTATTTAAACTGAGTTAGAACTTTGTTAATTGTTCTGATTAAGTCAATGTCTATTTGATGAAAGTTTTAAATGTTTGTGATATATGGGTTCTTTTTTTATTTTTTTGTTGAAATATAGTATATGAATCTATGCTGAAGGGACCAATATCATCATCTTTGTGCTGTTTTATGGGTTTCCATTTCTGAGCATGGACAGTTTAGGACCCCAAGTCAGATGTTCAGAATGGGTTCCTTATACTAAGCTCATTCACTCCAATGTAGCTCAGGAAGTTTGCACTGTAACTTCCAATGGGCAGACCCTAAGCCTTTTAAATTTCACAGAATCAAATAATGTCATCACATTTCAAACAAATGTTCATATCTCTGGAACCATAAGGATTATGAAAGAAGTATAAATGGCAAACTCCTCAGCACAAACTATTTTTATAGTGGCAGTATTCGTTAGGTTCTAGGTCTTAAACTAAATTTTATAAGTCACAGTAAATGTAGTAAGTGTTACATTTGTAATATTTTGTAAACAACTTACAACATCTCCGCAACCACTCAAGTTACACACATACTGTCAGCAGTATTTTGTTCATCTAGCTGAGAGTTTTCATACAAAGCTAAGGACTTCTGTCTGTGTAACTTGGTTTTTGAGATATTTAGAAAACATTGTAAATTATATCTATATAAATTAATATCATAAAACAGCAGTTAATATCTATTTGCCTGCACTAGACAGAGGTCAAATATTAATGTAGTTGAATATGCCATTGTGTAAGCTTTAAGTTGAAATATTTTAAAACTTTGTACATAGTATGGTTTTGGAATTATTGATGCAAATATGAACAAGCAATATTTGATGCCTAGAGACGTCGGTAGGAGTTAACTGCAGATGCACCTGGAGGTGTCACTCGGATGTAGCTTGTGTCAAAAACCTTGTATACAGCCTGGGAGTGTGGGGGGCTGACAGGCCCCCATAAGTTCAGAGGGCCTAGATATTGTGTGATGCATTTTATGCCTTACTGAAAGATAATTACTTAAGTCTTTTTTAACTGCTATCCAGAATAGTTGTGAATGTGCCCCTAGTGTTGAGTGTGTTCACAGATAACATATTTTTCATACAAACACACATACCATCATTGACAAGCTAGGTCTGCCACAAGATGCAATGATAATGAAGTATTAAAAAAGCATGCAAACTTCCCCTAACAAGCCAGGTTCATCACAACATACATAGATACACAAACATACTGTATAACTCTCTTCATCCATCTAGTGCTGACGATGAGCACATCTGACTCTTACAGAGACTGCTGGAACAACTAATACTATTCACAGAGTTTACTTGGCAAGTAGGGAATGGAAGCAGATTGCCAGACCTTTCTTCTGTGTCTCACATACACACTGTACTAACACTACAGACAATTTTTAGAGTTACCAATCCAGCAGTGAAGTCTTTGAGATGTGGAAGGAAACCTGAGTACTCACAAAAAATGCACAACCACTAGAAGGACATGCAGACTCTGCACAGAAGGTACATCAGCCAAGAACTGAACCAGAGAACCTCTTGCTGCGAGGTAACAATGTTACTCCCTGCAACCCTATGCTACCCTACACAGTTACCTACAGGTAGATTACAAGAATGCCAGTTCACCTACAGCAGGTCTTTGGGATGTTAGAAAAAAAAAACAAGCTACCTACAAAAAACCCACTCAGGGACAGTGAGGATATGCAGACTCCACACAGAAGGAACCACAGCCAAGAAGCCAAACAGATAACCAAGCACTGCACCACAATAGCAATAATCAATGGGTTTCATGCAGATTCTGTCCAGACCAGAAAAAGTAGCCATTTATCCACAGACCGCTACCATCTCCAGCAATTATAGCCACTTTGTTGACTTTGTATACGTCAGATTTCTGACCATAATTAAAAAAATAATACAGTTACCACATTATCATCCCCAACTCGTCCACATATACATGCAAAGATGGTGGAGCTTTGACCTTTTTACACTTATTTGAGCAAAATTCAATACATTGGGCAACCACTCCTGCTCCTGCCAAGCTAAATCAGTGACCGTTTAACTGATTAACAGCAAGAATGTAAATCATTCTTGTAATTAGAGATTCAGTTTTTAGAGGAACTGATACTTGCATTTGCAGAGAAGATAATGAATATTGAATAGTATTATACTTGCCAGGAGCAAAAATAGAGGATATGAGACAAGCCTTAGAATACCTTAATGTAAGGAAGTATAGATCTGTTTTTATTCACATCAGTACAAATGATCTCATCTGCAAGGACTCTCTCACTGCTAGCAGGGAACTTACAGCCCTCTTAGATAGCATAGCTTGTACATGTGTTAGGATGTATTTTTCACAAATCACATATAAAAAGGGGTGTCACGTCACACTGAATGAAAAGATTGTTTGGATAAATACTTACATGAAAAAATATCTCATATTAAAAAATGGAAATGTGTAAAGCATCCTTGCCTAATTTTGGGCACGTGTTCAGACAGGATGGCGTGTATTTGTCAACATCAGGAAAGATAATTTTTGCAGGAGATATTTTGTGATATTTGACTAACACAAAGCAGGATTTGTGCCAAGTTGAAAATGTAACAATTGACAGATATAAACATTTGTTCCATCTCTAATGGTTGTTAATGCTAGGAGCATTAATAATAAAGTTTTTTTTTTATTTGAAAAATTTGCTATGTTCCCACAAGACTGATGTTATTGTTTGTGAAACATGGTTAAAGAACAATGACTGGAAACAGTTCTGTCAGGGTATAAATGTTTTACTGCAACAGACATTCTAACAAAAAATCAGGTAGAGGTGTTATGATAGGGATTAAAGATAGTTGTGAGACGTGTGATTATTACATGTTCAGTAACACCAATATTATAGACTGTGTAACTGTGACAATAAAGGCAACCCTGGAACATATAACAATTGTTGATGTTTATAGACCACCAGAGGCAAGTCCTGAAGACCTAGAGAAATTCATATATTTCTTGCATGAAATACAGGAGGAAAGAATAATAGTGGCTAGGGACTTAAATTCACCAGAAACAGACTGGAATAATATTGATTTAACAGTATTAATAGGGAAATTATTAACAATGCATGTTCAGGAACAACAATTACTTCAGATTGTAAACAAACAAAACAAAAAAAAACTATCAGGGAACAAAGCATACTAGACATTGTTTGCGTTCCTAAAGAAATTACTGTTTATTTCATGTCAAGTTTTACCACCATTGATTTGCAGTGACCATGGGGTTATAAAGGTTAATTTGTTGCTAGATAATTCTGCCAAACTGAAATCTAAACCAATGCACAAATTAATTACAGATTATATGGAAGCAAAACAGTCAGTTTATAAAACTAATTGGATTGATGTGTTCAGTGAAAAAACTGTAGAAAGAATGTGGAAAGTTCTAAAAGAGAACTTGTTTGAGTGCAAAAAATATAAAAAAAATGTTTAACATCAGGATCTAGGCATACAACATGGGGGGTATATTTTCATAAGAATAAGATACCTAATTAAGGTGAAAGACGAAAAATATAAGAAATGGAAAAGAGGTTGAACCACAACTTTGAAAATTGAAATAAACTAGCTGGACAACAAATTAAGCATAGTGTGAGACAAGATCAAGAAAAAACTTGAAGAAAATTTATAAAAAGATTTTTTTAAACAAGAAATATCTTTATTAAAAAATAAGGGTGGAGGAGTAGCCTTAATCTACTCTAGCCTACTCTCCATCACTCCCTACCAAAATCCTATTCCACAGTTCAACAACACTGAACTAGTCATAGGAAATCTCAAACTAAATAACCAGAAAAGGATTTGTGTTATAGCCCTCTATATCCCCCCTGGAAACAACATTAACACACTTGAGGAAATTCTTCTATGGGCCTCATATAATATCAAGCTTGAGGTACATCCTAGGAGATGTGAACATTGACTGGAACAAAATTACTGTCAATAACCCCACCATTTCAATCAATCTATGTAATTTCACTCAACTCACAAATGCTATAACCAGACCTAATAAAAATAACCCCCCCCCCCCCCCCAGGCTCCATACTGGACTGGATCCTTGTCTCCCACCCAAACAAAATCTCCCACACTGGCACCTTACCAGACTCTATCAGTGATCACTTACTGATCACTTACCAGCCTTCATCCATAGAGCAACCCCCTCCACTCCTCATCTACACCAAAAACTCTACCTCTGGACAGTGCTGTCTAATTCTTCAACTCAACCTTCTTAGACACGATTAACTCCCAAGGCCCCCAAGAATAAAATGTATAAAAAATAATTCCGTCCTTTGGCTTAGTAAAGATACCAAAACACTCGTGCAACAAAAGGACAAGACCTGGAAACTCTACCATCATAATAGGCACCCTGACACCCTTCTTAAATATATACAATTCCGCAACTTAGCCACAAAACATATCATACAAGACAAAAAAGCATGCTATATCAAACTCCAGTCTAACCACTCCTCTAACCCCAAACAATTCTGGAAATCCATCAACTCACTTCTCAACCCAGGCACCAAAAACAACCCTTGCCCTGACACTAGTAAATCTGACCCAGAAATAGCTACTCTGTTCAACTCCTTCTTTACTAACTCTATAGCAGAACTCACTAAAACATTCCCAAACAACAACACCTCCCCCCAAATCAAACCCTCTGCCCAAACTCACCTCCCATAGTACACCTCAAACCCATCCCCACTTCACATATAAAAAAACTTCTCTCTAAGCTTAAGCCTTACTCCAATGCCCCTGACAATATCCCCTCACTCTTTTTAAGAATTGTAGCAGACAGTATTGCCATCCTCATTAGCATACTCCTCAACAGATCCATACAAGAATCATATGTCCCCAAACTGTGGCATGCAGCATTTATTCTACCCCTCCATAAAGGAGGCAAAAATAATAACATCTCCAACTTCCGACCCATAGCAATTCTCTCCCCTATTTCAAAAATTCTTGAGAAATGCATCCACCTCCAGCTCATGCCATTCATTAAACATAACCAACTCCTCACCCCAACACAACATGGGTTCTGTCCTGGCCATAGCACAATAACAGCTCTTCTCTCTTTTCTAGACATCATAAACCATGCCCGTGACTCCGAAGAACTTGTATCCACAGTCCTCCTTGACCTCTCCAAGGCTTTCGACACAGTCTCCCATACCCACCTTCTTCACCACCTTTCCAATCTTAACCTCTCACAAAACACCATTACTTGGTTCAGCAGCTACCTCTCTGACAGATCTCAGTTAGTAAAATGGAAGACTGGCACCTCAACCTTCCTTCCCATCCCAGCCGGGGTACGCCAGGGATCCATTCTTGGCCCTATCCTCTTCAATATGTTCATTAATGATTTCCATGCAGCCGTTCCTAACACTAAGATAGTACAATATGCAGATGACTCAACTTTAGTTTGCTCTGCATCAAACCTCCCTGAGCTCCAAACAAAATCTCAAATTGCCTTCTCAACTACTGAGAACTGGATGCTCCAAAATCACCTCTCTTTGAATGCCAACAAATCAAAGATCCTTCTATTTTCTCCCTCAAAATCTATCCGCCTAGACAAAACCTCTTTCAAGATTACAATCCTTGCCAACTCCACTATAGAAGTTGTTCCTTTTGCTAAACATCTTGGAGTTACTATTAACGAACACCTAAAATTCGATACCCATATTCAGCTAAATATAAAGAAAACCCATCAGAAACTTAGCATGCTGTACAGAAACTCAGAAACTCCCACTTCCTCTCCCCCTCAACAAGACAGACCCTCACCACTACCTTCTTACTACCTTCACTAATGTATGGTGCTCCCCTACTAACCATCCTATCTTCCTCCATCTCTTCTAAACTAGAATCCTGTTACAATAAAATCTCAAAGTTCGCTACCACTTCCAAATACTCCACTCACCACTGTAAACCTCTCCACCAGCTGCAGTGGCTAGAACTCCCAAACCACCTTGACTACCTCCAACTCATCACCACTCACAAGCTTATTTTCAAACCAACTATATGCCCAGCACTAACAAACATCTTAACATTATACACCCCAAACAAAACTCTAAGATCTACCCACCAAAATCTAATCTCTGTTTATAAACCAAACAGTCCCGCTGGTCAACTTCGCCTATCCTTTTCCTTCGCCAAAAAATGGAATTCTCTCCCTCCATCTCTAAGAATTTCTGAGACCTCTGAACACTTCAAAACCCAGCTGCATTCTTACCTCTCCCAAAAATGGAAATGCAATTGCACTCCACTTACCTAACCTGCTTAATACATAAATAGTTTATAATATACAAAGTTTGTTCTTCCTTACACACTATTGATTAACCCTACGTACTGCCTTCATGCTAACGCTACCTCTATACCACTCTCAGAGGATTTAAACCTCTGTATTAATTTAACTCATGTTAATATTCATGCATAAAGAAATCATCCATGCTAATGTTACTTCTATATCATTCTCAGATGATTTAAACCTCTGTATTAATTTAACCTTGTACTACTGTTCTCAACCACTAAACATGTAAATATGCTTTACATCCTTCTCCAAGCTGCTGTTTAACTTTTGTTTAGTTTTTGCTATTTTGTATGTAAAATTTTCTTAGTTTGTTTCTGTTTCCACTATGTATTGTACTTCATATTATGGAGCTTGTACTATGTATTATTGGAGCGTTTCTCCATGGGCCTCCACTGAAAATGGGCTCTTTGAGCCCAGTGGACCTCCCCGGTCATCAAACTGGAAATAAATAAATAAATAAATGTTAAATTATCAGTTATGACATAGGCAATCATACATTTATATAAATGAAAACATAATCTTAGTTGCAAGTATTATAGATCACAAACCATACTGACATCATTTTAGTTGCAACACTATACATCACTTATAACCTACCCAATAATTGTCACTCAAATGTTACATAGCTTATTCAAATCCTGTCTTCTTTTAAACCCTATTCCTCCTCTGTATGTATTGTTCCCACAATTCCCATTTTTTTCTATGTAATTTTCTCCTAACTTTTTCTAAAGATCCAAATTCTACTTGTTTTATCTCTGTTACTATAGTCATTACTTCTAGTACAGTTGATTTAGACTATGATTTCCATTTTCTAGTGACGGCTTTTTTGACAGCTACCATAAATAGACTCAGCAAACCATTAGTATGTCTAGGCAATTCCAATTCTGTATCATATTTCTCTAGATCCACAAACTTGCTCATGCAATATCTCTGATAGAGTAGTCTGCAGGGATCTCTAAAGTCTGCCAACTCATTACACTCCCACAAAATATGTTCCTAATTACCTCTTTCTTCCCCATCACACCTGCAACATTTGCTGTCTACCTGAGGAAATATTCTTTGGAGTCTAATTGGGGTATAAATTTTTTTTATTTAACATTTGTTAACAGGGAAAGTCCAACTTGGAATGAAGCCAATTTTCAGTGGAGGCCCAGGGAGAAACACTCCAGATGCATGTATTTGTAATGTGGGAAGAAACTGGAGCACCAGGAGGAAACCCACACGAATGCAGGGAGGACATGCAGACTCCGCACAGAAGGAGAAAATACCTATGTAAACAATTCCAAGCAAAAACAAAAAGACCAAATATCTAGAATAAACTTTAATTTTATTTATTTTTTATTAATTTATTTTTTCTGATCAAATTTATTTTTTTTTTGTGATTCATCTACACATGATGATCTTAATGCATATTGTTTGTTAGACATTTCTCAAATTGCATAAAGAAGTGATTTTATTCCTCCATTTTTGAACGAAAGTACTAAGATTTTTTTCTTCAGTAATTAATTTTATTTCCCAAAAAATTTACTGAATTTTTGAAGGATAAGAAAAGTGTTGTTTATAACCTAACTAAAGCAGAATGATCAGCTTTACAAAGTATTAGTTGATGCCACGATCCTGTAATTAAACCAGAGGATCTTCTTCTTCTTCTTTCAGCTTTATCCCGGTTAGGGGTCGCCACAGCGGATCACCTGTCCGCACATTGAATGGCAGTGGAGTTTTACGGTGTCGAGTTGCCAGCCCGGCGCCCAACCTTCCACAGAAGGCACACTCACACGCACACCTAGGGCCAATTTAGAGTGTCCAATCCACCTGCAGCATGTCTTTGGGATGTGGGAGGAAACCGGAGCACCCAGAGGAAACCCATGCGACCACAGGGAGGACATGCAGACTCCCCACAGAAGGCACCCCAGCCGAGGATCGAACTGGAGAACCTCTTGCTGTGAGGCGGCAATGCTAACCACTGCACCACCGTGGCCGCCCTGTAATTAAACCAGAGGATAAGGGCCATAAAATAGCTGTTATGCATTACATTCGGTAGAAAAAAATGTGTGATGAAAATTTGAATAATATTATTGTGTATAAAAAATAACATGTTCTGAATATGAAAGGGACCTAATGGATTTTCAAGATTTAATTAATAAAGGCTATAGTTTAGGATATCTTTCTAGGGATGACATCGAGAGGAAATTTACTGTCCAGGGATGTTCTATGGCAAAATGTTATTGCCTACCAAAGATTCATAAGAGTATGATTTCTCCACCTGGCCATACAGTAGTATCAGTTACTAATTATTTTTTGCATAATATAGGACTTTTACTTCATAAATATTTATCAGTACCTGTTATGAAATTTGATTTATTTATAACTAAGACTTGATTTTTTTTAGATAAAATTCAACATGTGGAATGGAAAGCTGAGAATTATTGGCTCACTTTAGATGTTAAGAGCCTATATATTAATATTAAACATTATTTAGGTATAGAGGCAGTAAACTATTTTTAGGGGATAGCCCTTAGTTAATTATGTGATTGAGTTACTTTATTTTAGTTTAACGCATATATTTTTTTAATTTAATGGAGAATTATTTCACCAGGTTAAGGGGACTTCATGGGAGCTTTGTTTGCCCCTATGTATGCAAACCTTTTTATGGGGCTATTTGAAATTAGACATTTACACAAGTTGAAGTTTTATAGAAAATATCTAATTAAATATTTCAGATTTATTGATGATCTAATATTTTTATGTGATGGTGGAGAAACATTAATTAATGAGTTTATTAATTATTTATATGATGTTTTTGGTATTAAATTTGATGGTGTGTAGTTTGGTAAGTGACTTTTTTAGGTGTTGATTTGGAGGGTGTATTGGGAGAAGGTATACAAACTAGAGTACATAGAAAATTTGCTGATACTAACCATTTCCTGGATGGTAATAGTTGCCATCCACCTCATTTAATAGACTCATTGCCGTATAGTGAACTCCTTCAAATTTCTAGGCTTTGTCTTTCTGCTTTTCCTGGTTAGGGGTCACCACAACAGATCTCCGGTCCGCTAATGATTGTTAGTGGATTTTTACGGTGCCTAGTTGCCAGCCTGACACCCAACCTTCAAAGAAGGCACACCCATTCACGCACGGACCTACCTGCATGTCTTTAGATGTCAACTCGACCACGGGGAGGACATGCAGACTCCACACAGAAGGTGCTCCAGCCGAGAATCGAACAGGAGAACCTCTTGCTGTAATAAACAGAATATATTGATGGAGGAATTATGTAGGACTTGAAGCCAATTTATACAAAGGGGTTATGATTTTCATATTATTGAAAGAGCTTTAAGCAGATTATTTAGTATAAACCAAGATTTGGGTAATATAACAAATAAAAATTATACAAATTTTTATTCCAGAGAAGTAGTAAGTTTTAATAATAGAAATATACAGAAGAATCATCAAAGAGTATAATTTGTTACTACATATAATGTAATAACAGATAGTATTTTTAGTGTTATTGAATATCATTGGGGCTGCTTGTTAAAAGATAGGGCATTGAAGGACATCTTGCCTAATAGATCTTTTTTCTTTAAAGAGGGGCCGAAGCATAAAGGACATGTTTGTCCATAGTTCTTTTTTAGTCCCAAATTCCTTGTGGCAAGTGTTCAATTTGTAGTTATGTAGTTTCATCTTTTGGTAAAATTAATAATATAGGGTATGTCTTTAGGAAGGTTTTTAATTGTAGTAGTGATGGTGTTGTTTATGTCCTGAGATGCTTCTATGAGCTTTTTAACATTGGAGAGACCAAAAGGTCTTTTAGAGTTAGACTACAGGAGCATCTCAGAGACATTAAAAATAATAAAGTTGAAAGCCCTGTGGCAGTTCATTATGCATTATGTCATGGGGGATGGCAGGTGTTTAAGGGGTACTATTTTGGCAAAGGTAGATGGATATAATGCTGGTGAGATGAAAGAAAAGACTGTTATATAAACAGACAATATACATTTTATAAGTTTGATACTTTGGCACGTGCAGGTTTAAATCTTGAATGTAATTGGAAAGTGTTATTAGAGATTAATAGATTTGATGTTTATTGGCTGAAAATTTAATTGTTTTATTGGCATGTTAATGATTGGTTGTATAAAGTGTGATTTTGTCAAACATTTTTTTATCTCCTTGAAGGCTTGTTAGCTGATGTGTTAGAGACAGTATTAAAGTTTATTCTAGATCTCTTGTCTTTTTGTTTGTTGTATTTAGTTATTTTATATAGTGGTGGTTTTTATTAATTCTAAGCAAAAATCCTAAATCTTATAGATTTTGTTGCTATTTGGGAGACATACATGTATACCCCCATTGTTTATTTGTGAATCACTTATCCAATCTCTCTTCCCAATCCTTTCTAACCTTCTCTCATTGATTCTTAGCATCTATATCATGTTATCGAATCGTGAAAATAGCGAACGGCTACAATATCGAAAACACCGTTCATCAAAATGTGTTTTGTGGGGGGCTGCGCCCCCACACCCCACTAATTATATATACCAACTCCAAGATCACAATACAGTGAGGAAAGGGCAACTATTCCAATCCCCACTGTACCACGACCCCACAAAACACATTTCGTTGAACGGCATTTTCGATACTGTAGCCATTCGCTATTTTCACAATTCGACAAAGTGAATGGGACCCGATTCTTATAGTTATCATGCAATATTTTATATGCTCTACTAATGATCCATTTTGTTAACAGCAGCTTCTAGTCTAGATTCTACTAAAACCTCTACCAGTGCTGGTCTTTCATTTAGGACCCCCCTATTTCTTTATCTTTGCCTATACTCTGATATCAATCCTTGATTGGGAAGGCAATTTCTAACCTGCAGTCCAAATAAATTCTTGGCATCTTCCAATTCTGTTACCTTTCCCTCTCTAGTTATTTGCTTCCAATACCTTGATTCCTTTGCCATTTTTTCCAATAAATTCCAGCCCCCTCTTGCTTGTTGTATGTATCCCTAATTACAGTCTTCCCTATTGGCAGAATCTCATTTCTCCATTCCTGTGTTGGCTTAGTTCTTAGAATACTTTTTGCTACTTTATGAATATAATACTCTGTATGATTATTGTTATTCTCCTTAAAGATCTGCATTCAAAACCCCTGTCTCTCATTGTTTCTTCAGCTCCCCATTTCATCATCATCCCTTTCCACTTTGAATTATAGATTTCTGCTTGTGCTATGTATAGGCGCCTTAACTGTGTAGTTATGAAATACCCCTTCAAATCAGGTAATCCCAATCTGCCTTGTTCTATTAGAAGAATCAACTTATCTCACTTGACTCTTGCTGTCTTCCTCTCCCAGATAAAATCCTTCAGCTCATTATTAACTGCTATCCACAACTTCTTCTCTGGCTGATTAAAATATGCCTGACCTGTGTATAAGACTAAAGGGACAAAAACATTTTAGCTGCTTGTATCTTACTATCCATATCCATATAACACAGCTTCCATTTTCTCAGTTTTTGTGTTATCTTTTATATTGAGCATAATAAGAAAACATTTTATAGACACCTTAAACGTGGAAGGAGTAAAGACATGCAAATTGATAAACTATGTATAGATTCTAAAATTAATTCTCAGACACAACAGATTATGGATATATTTACAAAATCTTGTGCAAAACAGTTTGGCTCCACAAAGGGAGTGATAAGTTGTCCTACTGACATCCGGGTAACCTTGAATACTAAAATCAAATTAGATAATATTGAAAAAGAACAATACAAATCGGGTCCAAACAAAGCACAGGGAGGACACAGAATTAGTAATAATGACATGAGGACACTTCAGAAAGAACTTACAATACTATTATATCTATTATTTACTAGGTCATATAAATATGGGGAGATTCCTGTAGACTGGAGACATGCACTTATTAAACATGTCTTTATGGACAAGCCCAGAGTCATACAGACACTTACGTCTACTTTTATGTTGTGGAAAAATAATGGAGAGAGTAATATTACATAAGTTATTGTTTAAAATGGAAAGGTGGGGACTTCGAACCATATATCAGCATGCATATGTTGAAAATAGATCTATTATCACCTGTAACATGATGTTCTACAACAATATAATAACAGCTATGAATGGAAACTTGTGCTGTGATGTAATTTATATAGATTTAACTTCAACATTGATGGGATCTAAATTAGAACAACTAGATATTCATGTACTCTTGATAAGATGTACAGCTGCATGACTTACAAATAGGACATGGCAAGTATCATACAGCAATTGGACAGGTGAAATTATTGGTTACAGTCAGGGTGTCCCATAGGCTCTGTCCTAAGCCTTACTTGTTTAGATTGTATCTTTCTTTGAGATGTTCTACAGTCTGTATGCAGATGACTTGAAATTGGGTAAACAGATTACATGTGTTGCAGATAGGGCATGTCTGCAAAATAACTTGACTAAATTGACCATTTCGGCACAGGAGAATAATATGCTGATAAATACATCACAAAGTAAGCATATGACATTTGGGAGACATAAACTGAAAGATGAATATTTAATACAGCCTACAGTGTTTAAAACCGTAGGTTCATAGGTGTGTACTAGTCTGATGGCTCTGGAGCCTTTATAAGCCTAGTCCATAGTATTACCCTGGCATCGTGCCACCTGACCTTAGTTCCCAGTACCTCTGTCAAGTAGAGCCACTGGAGTAATCCCCGGGGTGAATTTTCTATTTCCCATCCACTCATCAAGATTTCTGTTGAAGTGGGCTAGTGAGGTGCTCTGTTTGACATGTATGGGAAGTCTATTCCATAGCATGGGCAGTCTCTGTGTTATGAACCTGTCCCTCATTTAAGGACCTAACTATATGGTAGATTCAGCTTTGAGTTTTTCTAATCATATCAACCAATTGGCTAACAATAGTTATAGAACTTATAGGTTGTATAAAAAGACTTATAAAGTCTACGAAATCAGAAATGATGAAGTTATTGTTTGTTAATTACACTAGACCCAAACCTGAGTATAGAATAATGGTATGTAAACCTTATAAGAAAACAAGCTTGAGTAAACTGGAAAGAGTACAGCAGAAATATTCCAAGGGCTATGGATGTGAAAATTTAAATTGTTATGAAAGGCTAAAATATCTGAACTTGTACAGTGTCTCATATAGATATTTAAGAGGAAATCTTATTCAGGTATACAGGGCATTTAGAGAGAACTACCTCTGGGAATGTTTGAGGTTATCACAAAGTAGTAGAGAATCATCTGACAACCCATGTAGAAGGTTCTATAGGAATGAGAAGTGTACTAATTGGTTCTCTGAAACAGCAGCTGATGTATGGAACAGACTACCAAATTACATTAAAGCAAGCACTAATTTAGATATTTTTAAGAACAGCCCGGACACTTATTACGGGAACAACTGTTTTGGTATATTGGCAGGCTAGAAGGGCAGTAATGCCTGTGCTTGAAATATTTTTTATGTATTTATGTATGTATGTAATCACTGTAGAGATGACATGGCATGGCACCACTGCCACCAAATGTTGTGACTGAGTGGTACCTGGCACCAAATGTGAAGGTAAACTGTAACAGTTGCCACAAAATGTGACACTGGATTAGCATAGATCATGTTCAAATCTCACCTCTTCCAACAATAGGTGAATTAAAGGGAAAAAGTACTTCACACAACTCTATTTGAATGATTAATCTACAGAGTACTACTTGGCTCCAACAACACAAATGATACCCTGGGTATGGACTTCCAACCTCCACACCCAAACTGAACTGCACAGTAGACACTTACAGAGCTGAGTCTTTGGCCTAGTAGTCCCAGACCCATATCTCACTGCTCTCTCTGTGAATCAGTGTCTTTCACTGCCCCTTACCCATGGTTACTACTCGTCACACAAAGTATTATTTTCAACTCCAGTTAACAAGGTAAGAATAAACTGTTCTTACAGGACTTTACTGACTTTCTTCTCATTTATGTTTAAAATCACCCAGAATCATGAGTGACTTTAACATTAGATTGGATGATACCCCTGTGGCTTTTGTTCATGAATTTCTTTGCATTAGAATGGGTTTGCTTTTAAACAAGAAAGTAATTCTCCTATACATTTGCATGGTCATATGTGAGATCTAACTTTTCACCTTGGTGTTCCTATTACTGCCATAAAGATTAGTCCTGTGACATGGTCAGTTCATTTGACTGTGAAGTTTTCTGTTAATCTGTGCAATCACCATTTTCCTGAAGTTTGTTTTATCTCTTGTAGGAAGCTTCATGTGGTTTCTCCAGAAAATGTTAATTGCTATCTTTATAATTTTTTAGTAACCTCTCCTAGGACTTGAATGAACTTGTAAATGCCTATAATACCCTGCAAAGACAAGCTCTAGATCAGACTGCTCTTGCACAGGTCCATCCAATCAGTCTGGTTCCTCGTGAGTCATGGTTTGACTCATCCTTGGAGTCTTTAAGGAAGAATGGCTATAGAGTGGAACTAAGGTAGTGATGCACTTGTACCCTAGAAGATAAACCAGGTTTTAGTTTAGCACTCAGAGATCTGATATCAAAATCTGCCTATCTTTCTAGAGAGATTGCTGAGGATGACAATCACCGTG
Source organism: Protopterus annectens (assembly GCF_019279795.1). Lineage (NCBI taxonomy): Eukaryota > Metazoa > Chordata > Ceratodontiformes > Protopteridae > Protopterus > Protopterus annectens. The sequence goes on from NC_056750.1 coordinate 521,076,070, forward strand.
CTACTTTATTTCAAATGGTTGACAGCCTTTCTAATCCAAAGTGTCTGACACCTATCAGTCCATCTTCTCAGAGGAATGTGAAATGACTATACCCTATTTTTCTTCCAAAATTGCTAGTATTAGAGGTTTTCTTCCTTCACTAAGCTTTTCATGTCCTGCAATTGGTCCACAGGAGGATTTTCTTTTCATTTTAATTGGGATAAGTTTGCCATTCCTGACATCAGTGACCTGTACTCTCTTATCTCCAGTATGCGTAGTACTACTTGATCTTTGGAGCCATGCTCTTTTATGTTTGTGGAGGTATCCCTATTGACTGTTGCACCATTTTTGTATGCATACATATATGAGATCATCACCACCTCTCTTAAAAAAAAAAAAGAAAAGAAAAAAAAAGTCCCTGCCACTGTCAAGACCATTTTAAAACATCTACACCTTAACCATAGCATTCACTTTTTCTCACTGTTTGGTACCCATTCCTTTCAGTATAAACTTCAGATCTTCCAGACTTTCAGGTCGGACTCCCTTCTTAGAGCTATGTAACAAATCCTAATGCATTGTGTAGCTCACAGGTGGGACTGAGCTAAAAGCTTGAAAACAACTAGAGCAGTTAAAGGGCACCTCTCTTCCAAACAGCTGGGGCAGGCAGCAACAGCATTTCATAGAAAGTTTGTTCTCTGAATGAAAATAAGGATGCCAGAAAAGTGCTCTGGCTGAATGATGCCCTAAGAAGCTGCCTAGTATGCCTATGTGTAATTCCAGCTATGCTAGGGGAATGAGGCAAAGAAGACTCAAAAGAGAGTTATAAATGGATGTCAAAATGGGACAACTTTCAGACCACCATGAGAAAGGTTTACACCACGGCAATTGTGGTTTATAGATTTACAGATGCAAAGGTAAATACTAGTCTAGCTGTCCTTGTCCACCATTTTAAGCCTAGCCAGTTTCCTCTCCAAAGGTGAGAACCAGACCATGTACCTTGTGATTGCACGGCAAACACCCTTGCCATTATACCAACCAACAATCCCAAGAATATATCACCCCAGATGAGAATCAAATCCACAATCCCTGGCTTAGGAGGAGAATGCTTTATCCATTAGGCCACTGGGGTCCAATAAAACACTGTTTAAGCTCATAGGCAAGTACTAGGCTAGTTGCTGTTTTGGACCATTTAAAGTCTAGTGAATTTGCCTTCATTGAGAATGAAACTTTGTACCTCTTGTCTTTAAGGTAAACACCTTAACTATTATGCCAACTCCTAAACCCAGGAAACCATTGGGGCAGATTTAGAGCAGAAACAAAGCAGGAGCTAATGCACATAATGCTTAAACATAGCCGGGGAAGAACGATTACCAAGATGGCCGCGCGTTGAGTAACAGCTTAATTTCAGTACTCCAAGTGTGAAAACAGAAACTCAAAAGACAGAGAGACAGTAAACTTATATTCTTGGGTAAATTTCAGTAACTGGCTAGTAAGTGCACTGTTTGGATGCCAGCAAAAAAAGAAATTCATAGAGCCTGAAAGAAAATCAATCACAAAAGGTAAGGAAAAACACTGACTGGGAAGAATTCTGCAGCTGTTCAGAAAAAAGCAGTTCAAGCTCCAGTTTTGGTGCAAGACATGACTTCCAGTAATCTGGAGGAAAAAATAAGTCAAATGTACTCAGAGCTGATTAAAATAAATGAAACACTGATGGAGTACGTGAACTCAAATAACAAAAGGCTGGAAAAATTGAGGAAGCTTTAAACAGATATTCAGATAAGGTGATAACACTGCAAAAAGCAGAGGTCAAAATGAAGAGAAGGCTGACTGAATATGAGACTGCTCAAAAAGTGATGTTTCAAAAAATAATAGAATTAGAAGACAGAGCATGAAGGGAAAACCTGGGATTTTCTGATGTACCAGAGAAGCTGTCAATAACAGATTGTATTAATTTTATGAAAGCACAAATAAGCAACTGGACTGGTAATCCACAGCTGGAGTTTTTAATTGAAAGGATACATCGTGTATGCTCCAAACCTGGCCACAAGAAAGCAACCTAGACCTTTAATAGTAAAGATGCAATCCTACCAGCAGAAGGAGTTGATTCTGACAAAACTGAGGCAGAAGGTAAAAGTACTAAAAGTGGTAGACAGTAGAGCATTTGTGGAAAATGATTAATCACTGTACACCAGGCAGAAGGGGAGCAAATTTATTTCAGTAATCAGGGAATGTTGAGAATCAGGTATGAGATTAAAACTGCTGTACCCAGCTATCTTCAGAATATTCTTTCCTGGAGGGACAAAATCATTTTTTGATGCAGAACATGCTAAGGAGGAAATACAAATGTTTGTCCAACAAAAGGTGAGCTATGAAATAGAAGGAGATTCTGCTTCTTATTCTTCTGGTAATAAAGCCCATAGAGGGACTGTGCCAGGGAAACCTTTTCCAATTTTTCAAAGGAAAATGGTTGCAAGACAGACTAGAAGAACTGGGAATATGTTGAAAATGAAACAGAGACTGGATTTGGGAGAGGGAGATAAACAGGAATAAAACCAGCAACTCAGAAATTGACAAATAAATATGGGATTACAAAGCATTAATTATATTTGTGAAACATGAAAGAACAAGAAAACCTGGAAATATTGGACTTTTTGACTTTGTTAAACTTCTAGGTGACTCTAAAGGATATGCCCTACTTCATGTTATTAATGATTGGAGGAACACTTAGGACAGGGGAAGAGGAATGAAAGAGTTAACTGTAAGTAAAACAACATTTTGTTTTTAACAATAATATTTTTATAGTGCATGATGTAATCTACATGCTATAAAGTAAAGTTTTCTCAATTATTTTCAAGTGTAATAGGGATACTAAAGTAAACAGATGCACCTGTTTTTTCTTCTTTCTTTCTCCTTGTCCAGTTTTAAGAAATATAGGCACTGCAATGTCAAAAAAAAAAAAAAAGAAGAAGAAGAAGAAGAAGATCTGGCCAAAAGAGTATGATACAAGAAAAAATTATGTGCTTTTTCTCATTCTTGCATAGCGGAATGACAAGATTAAGTCAAGTTTTAAGAGAAAGCAAATAAATAAAAAAGAACTTTCCTCTACAAATAAATAAATAAATGTTTGTAGAAGCAACTTTGTATTTAGCTCTCGTGTCTACATTGGAGACAATCTGATAAAGAGCAATAAAAACAGAATACTTGTTTCTTTCAATGGCTAGGAGACAATGTCTTCTGAAAGCATTCAAATGTTTTCCCATTCTGGAAGAACAATAAAGATAAGACAAAATCAGACAACACTTAGTAGAAGCACAGTCTGTCTCATATGTCTTAGCATGGATAACCTTCCTTTTAGGTTACCCCAAGTCTCTGAGTGTGGCTGTCAATTTGGGATGATTGTTCCTATTAGGATGTAAAACTTCAATATTTGAAGATGCACATAATTTTGTGTGTTAGTATTAAGTTAACAGGTTTTAGGGGTGTACTGGGGTATATTTTTTGTTGTTTGAGCACTTTCACTAAAACAGAAAAGTTTGTAAGATGTGATATAGACTGAAATAGCTATGACAAGAAACAACTGTATTAAAGATCAACCAGCTAAATATTAGTGTGTACATGCAACACAAAAACTGGAACTAGATACTTAACAAAAAAGCTTTTACAAATAGAATGTGGGAATAATAGCTGTTTAACATAATTACTCTTTTGACATTATCTTTAAATGTTAATGGTCTCACAGATAAATACAAAAAAAGAGTTGTGAACTATGTTAAAAATTGTAGAGTGCAAATAGCAATTCTACAGGAAACTCACCTGGAAAGAAGTGAACATGTGAATTTGATAAAGAAAGGTTTTCAGGACAGTTATTCAGGGGCATACCTGGAACAAAGGAAAAGAGGAGTACTTATATTAATAGAAAGAGGAGCTCCAATTTTGATAGAAGAGGATAAAAAAGATACTAATTGTAGATTTGTAGTACTAAGGGGCTAGTGTCAATGAAGGAGGATTACACCAACATGTAAGACTTATCTTTTCTGCCTTGCTTCATAGGAATCCCCAATAGTGTGCTCACATTCCCCTCAGCAAAAGTTTCATTCTGTGTCTTGGCCAACCTCCAATCAACCCAAGGCTGTCTCGTTGCCCTGCACTGTGAGACCCTCCATTGGTGGAACACTAAAGTGCTTTCAGCTACACTAGTTCCCCTCAGCAAAAGTTTCATTCTGTGTCTTGGCCAACCTCCAATCAACCCAAGGCTGTCTCATTGCCTTGCACTGTGAGACCCTGCATCGGTGGAACACTAAAGTGGTTTCAGCTACACTAGTTCCCCTCGGCAAAGGTTTCATACTGTGTCTTGGCCAGCCTCCAGCCAACCCAATGCTGTCTCATTGCCCTGCACTGTGAGACCCTGTGTCGGTGGAACACTAAAGTGGTTTCAGCTACACTAGTTCCTAAATCCCTGATGTGAACTGTGGGTAATATAGAGCTTTTAAAAGGATATATAATCACTATTTGATTTTACTAGCGTGGGTAGCGCAGAGTTTTTAAAGGTTATCTACTCACTTTTTAATTCCACTAGCAACATAATGACAAGGACATGTCTAAAATTGTAAAGGTGCAAGAGCTTTAATCTCAACTGCACTTCCCTCATGGAGGCTTTATTTTGTCTCTACCTAGGTCCTTGCTGTGATTGTGGGTAGTGCATTATAACCTAATGGCTAACTAACATTATTGTGACTAGCTTTGCCTATTCTACATAGTAGTGTGCCTCTAACTACGGATGCTATATTTACCCTTTATATACCTTTGCGCTTTTACTTGATTCAGCAAAACCGCGGATTACTTAATTTATTTAAGCAGCAGAGTCTCAGCCTTAACCCTTCAAATGCTTAATTTTATAGCAACTGCTGTTAACTTAGGACTTTGCATATGTAATTTATTTTTCAGGATACAGGCGACTCTTCTGTTTTCTTAACTTATATCTGAAGCAGAGCCTCAGCCTTATCCCTTTAAGGCCTTAAATTACAGCATTTGCTAATGCGGGAGCATGTAGTCCATTCTGTTGAGTAAGCATATCTGCACTCGGAGGAAGCATGCATCTTAGAGCTGTAAAACCATAAACGTGCATTGTTCCCTTTGTTTAGCCTCCTACTACCTGTACTTTTGATGTTGCCTGCTGGCTGTTAAATTTAATCTTGTTTCTTAATGATTGCCTTGCTATCATAATTATTCTATGAATTTATCTGACTAATATGCCTCTTTCAACAATGATTTAGAATACTCTGCAGATAATTTTTCTGGTGCTATTTGGCTTTAACTGTTTAATTGCTGTTAGGCAAGGCTTGTCCATGCTATTTTATCAACTTACTAACAAATTTACAGTTCAGTATTAGTTTCACATCACTGTTATTATTATATGTTCTAACATCGACTTAGCACATGATATTTGATTACTGTTCTAAAGTTGATTTTTTTTTCAACCACTGTACCTGTTTTTTTTCTCTTTCTACACTTTCTATCACAACAAGTACCCTGCTCTATAAGCTGCACATCCTGTCCTTGGAAACTTACTCCTCTGACCTGATGACTAAGGATCCACTCCAGCCTGCTGTTTCATCTTAACATCTTCTGTCCAGCTCCCCAAAGTATTAAAAGGAAGCAAAAGTATGTTGGTCTCCTACACCTGATAGTATAATTTGGAATTGTAGCAACTACTTTGTGTCACCTAAAAGGTTGCTTTTAAGCCAGAATAGCCAGCAGCCATATCCTTACAGCCTGAATACCCTTCCTCCATACTAGCAAAGTACCTTTAACTACTAGCTTTGTATAACTTATTCCCTGGCCTGTCCTCTCCCTCTTAGAATCTACTACTGTACTACTGAGATTGTCCACTAGGTGGCAGCCTTACCCTAGCCCTACCTCCCACTCAGTTTACCTGCTACTCTTTAACATATTCTATTTTCAATCCCTTGCCCAAGTTTTGTTTGTTAGCTCACTCTACCTCATCCTTTTAACTATTCCACTGCACCTAACAAAACCCTCTCCTATCCTTCCCACAACTTTTTCCCCAACCTCCTTACTCTCCTCTAACTTTACTTACCTTACATTTTGAGCTGTTTTCACTTATTGTTCTTCTTCCTCCTTCTCTTGTCTCTACCCGCTCCATTCGCCCTGCGGGCTCACTCCGCTCCCCTACCCTACCCCCAATTCCCACCCACCCCCAGTGGTCCTAGACTTATACATCCTAACCACACCCTCCTCCCCATCCTACCAATCCCACACTCCCTCCACTTTAGATAATTGAATAACACCTCTCTATCCCCCTAACCATTTAAAAGCTCCCTCTACTCAGAGTTAGTTACCATATCCAATACCTCTAAATATTGTCTTATTCTAGTCCTACCTCCTCTACATTATTAAATACCAAATGTAGCAACATTCCAACAGCTGCTAACACTACTCTAACTAAGTTACTAATCATAGCCTCACTCATACCTGTTCTAACCTCAGCATATCTCCTAACCTCATTTGAAAACCTGAATTATGTTCACTTTCACTACCCTCTAAAACAAACAACCATTCAAACTCTTACTCTCTCCCATAATCATATAAATATGACATCAATACCTAGCTACCTTCTAGCCAAGTATCACAGACTCGCACACATTAAATATATTAAACATACAGTAAGGAAATTTAAATATCAGATCAGTTATATATATATAATCCCATACTAAAACTAAAAAACCTCTCCATAAAAGATGGTGACATCCATCCTAACCCAGGCCCAACCAATGTCTTTACAATTGTATCTCACTGCCCCAATCCCACTATCCCACTCACCCCTATCAGACTCCCTAACTCACTCCTAATAGCACATCTGAATATCCACAGTATTAATAACAAAGTTGCCCATCTGCATGCCCTCTTAGATGTTCACTCCTTTGACATCTTATGTCTGACAGAAACATGGTTAAAACCTGGAACTAAAGACAATGAAATCATCCCTCCAGGATATAATATATTGAGACATGACCGCATAAAGCGTAAGGGAGGGGGCGTAGCAATACTATTGAAAGATGGTCTACAAATCACCTCTGTACCTTATAACCCACCACATGATAATAATGGAGAAGTTCTTATTTCCAGACTTCAACTCAATCCTAGTAAATCCCTATACATCATCTGTATCTACCTACCACATGGTAATAATACCAATTCTATAGAGGATATCCTAAGCTCAGTGTCATCAACTTACCCACAAGAAACAATAATATTAGGGGACTTTAATATTGACTGGAAAAGTGTCAATACTGAAACTCCAACTTCTCATATTAACCTGTATGGCTTCTCTCAAACCATTAACTCCATAACCAGAATTAACAAACCAAACAAAAAAGAGAGTACCTTAGATTGTATTCTTATTAATAAACATCACCAAACGTATAAGGTAGGAACCTTACCTGATGATGTTAGTGACCACTCATTGACCTACATTATCAGGCAAAAAAATTATACTTCCATACCCCCACATATAGAATTTCATGGTCCAACAAACACTTTAACCCACTTCTATTCCAAAGTGAGCTCAGTGCTTGTGACTGGAACCCTCTAAAATGCTCCCATTGAAGAAACTGTTAAATATTTTAACTCTAAATTCTTAACTATCCTAGACCACCATGCTCCTAAACGTTCTACTAGAATCAAGTCCAAACCAGCCCCATGGCTCTCAAAAGAAAACAGACAAAAAATCCTGCTCAGAAACAAAACTTGGTCTAGGTGGTGTGCTACCAAAAATATTTCAGATCAGCAAACATTCAGAATGATGAGAAATACTACAAAAAAGCCATAATCACAGGCACAATTTCTATTGTAGACTACAGCAAACCCACCAAAATAATCCACAAAGGTTCTGGACTAGTATCAATAGACTCCTTCACCCAGGGCACTCTAGTACACCAACCCCTCTAGGGGGCCAATCATAATACTCCCCAACAAACTGCCAATGCCTTCAATACCTTCTTCACAGAGGCCATACAATCTCTAGCAAGTCAGCTTTCCCCAGATAGCTCAAACCTTCCTACCACCATTCTAAGCTCTCTTCCTACATTCCAACTGCAACCCATCTCTACCTTCGTCATCTATAAACTTATGAAAAAACATAAGCCTTGTACTCCTTCTGCTGACCAGTTACCATCTGAATACCTGCAAAAATCAGCCAAAGCAGTAGCCTATCCTATATCTATCCTTATAAACAGATCCATTATTGAGGGAACTATCCCTGACATTTGGAAAATCTCACACATTATCCCCCTACAAAAAGGAGGTAAATCAAATGATTATTCTAACTATCGGCCTATAGCCCTTCTATCACCCTTAGCAAAAGTCATGGGAAAATGTATTCATCAGCAGCTACTAAACCATTTAATTCAACACAACATAATAGCTAATAGCCAACATGGCTTTAGGCCATTCCATAGTACCACTACTGCCCTCTTATCCTTCACCAATTCCATTTATAGAAACCGTAATAATAATATCATCTCATCTGCACTCTTCATTGATCTCTCAAAAGCTTTCGATATGGTAAACCACCTTCTGCTAATAAGTATTCTTAAGTCCCTTTCTCTTGACACTCAAGCTGTTCAATGGTTCAGTTCCTACCTCAGCAATAGGCAGCAGGCAGTGGTCTGGGAGAACAATCTTTCATCCCACTTGCCAGTCACCCTGGGAGTCCCTCAAGGCTCCATTTTAGGACCTCTCCTCTTCTCACTTTTTATCAATGACCTATACATAGCAATTCCTCAAGCCATCTGCATACAATATGCAAATGATTCTACGTTCATCTGTTCAGCCATCTCCTCATCTGAACTGCAATCTTTGACTGAGAATGTATTTAACACAGTGGAGACATGGTTCTTAAAATGTTGCCTCCTCTTGAATCCCAAAAAAACTAAGCTTCTCCTCTTTACTCCTACCAGCAAGTCCACCCCTATAGAATTCTCAGTCATCTCTAACAACGGCATCCTCATATCCCCTGACTCTACCACCAAACTCTTAGGAATTACAATAGATAATAACCTTAACTTTGATAGCCATATTAACAACACTATAAAAACAGTAAACAAAAAAATGAGCTCCCTATACAGGATCAAATCCTTCCTAACTCCAACAGCTAGAACCACAATTGCCCACACCCACCTAATCTCAACTCTTCTTTATGCCTCACCCATGTATACTAACCTGAAAAAAATTAACCTTCTCAAACTAGCCAACTCCTGCAATAACATTGCCAGATTTGCCACTGGGAACCCCTTCAGAACCCACCACTGTCAGAATCTACAGCAGCTAAATTGGCTTGAACTTTATTTTATTTATTTTATTTTACATTTGTTGACCGGGCTAGTCTAGCTGGAAGAATTTCCATTTTCAGTAGAGGCCCGGGGAGAAAAGCTCCACAAAGTGAGATACATTCTGAGAAGAAGTAAAAAAGTTTACACACACAAATTGTTATATAAAATGTACTAACAGTACTAATAATAATGAACATCTAAGAGTTAGTAATAGAGTTAGCAAGTAAAAACATATAAAAATAAAAATAAAAATAAAAGATAACACTCTTATGTGTAAAATACTAGTACAGGAGTTAGTTACTATGACTACTCCATACAGTTCAATTCTCAATTAACAAGTAGTGACAAAAGAATTGATTGGATTTATATGGAAAGGCGCAAGGGTAAGGGGAAATAATGAGGATGGGAATAGAAAGGTTTTGTTGGGTAGTAATAGAGATAGACTAATCAGGTTTATGACAGGAGCAAAGCCAGTGATTTTGGAAATGCCTTTTAATGTTTTGTTTGAAGAGGGGCAATGAAGTTATCTTTGTTAAGCTAGTGGGTAACAAATTCCATTTTGACCCAATAGCATTGGTAAATAGAGAGTCACCAGCATTATTATTAGACTTTGTTGAACTTGTCAGAAGTTTGCTGGATGAGCGGAGAGAGTTGAGATTTTTATATGGGGTTATGAGTTGAGAGAGTATGGGGTGTTATTAGGTTGGTATAGTATTTTATGGGCAATGCAGAGTTGATGGATTAAAAGATAGTTTTGAAACTCAGGCCAGCCTAGAAGTTGTAAGTTGAGGCAGTGATGAGTTCTATAGGGATTACCAGTAGCAAAGCGGGCAATGTTATTATAGCAGGTTGTCAGTTTGCTAAGGCTGGTTTTTGAGGTTAGTGAAGATAGGCAGCATATAGAAGAGTTGATATAAGATGAGAGTGAGCAATCCTTGTTCTGGTAGGTGGTGTAAGAAAAGGTCTGATTCGATATAAGGATCCTATCTTTCTGTTAACTAACTTTATGGAGTTGTTAATGTGTAGGTCGAAAGAGAGTTTATTGTCAATTGTAACGCCTAATAATTTAGTTGAAGTGTCGGGTAAGATAACAGTGGCGCTGTTCGAAGAGATGGAGAAATTTAAAGGGGAGGTTCTAGCTGTGGGAGAAAATAGAAGAAGTTTGGTTTTTTTGGCATTTAGTAAGAGGAAGCGATTAGAGAACCATGTTTCTACTGTAGTGAATACTTTTTGGGTGAGAGAGGTTAGTTCTGGGGTAGAAGGAGCTGAGCAAATGAGTGTTGAATCATCTGCATATTGAATGCAGGTTGCTTGAGGGATTGTAGTTTGAAGATCATTAATGAAGATGGAAAAAAGAAGTGGGCCGAGGATAGAGCCTTGAGGAACCCCAATGGAAACAGGCAGGAGAGATGAGATGTGATTGTCCCAGAGAACAGCTTGTTTTCTGTCAGTGAGGTAAGATTTAAACCATTTAATAGCTGGGGGATCAAATGAGATGGATTCGAGAGTATTAAGTAATAAGGGGTGGTTTACCATATCGAATGCTTTGGAGAGGTCAATGAAGAGGGCCGAAGAGAGTAAGTTGTTGTTACGGTTCTGGTTTATAGTCTCTACAAAGGAAAGTAGGGCAGTGGTAGTACTGTGATGTGGTCTAAAGCCATGTTGGCAGTTAGCTATTATGTTATGTTTTGAGAGATATTGTACGAGTTGAAGGTGGATACATTTTTCCATAATTTTGGACAGCGGTGAGAGGAGGGCGATGGGCCTATAGTTGGAGTAGTCGGTTGAGTTTCCACCTTTGTGAAGAGGGATTATATGAGATACCTTCCATACTGGGATGATTCCTTCACTAATTGTCCTATTTATAAGAATAGATATGGGATGTGCAACAACCTTAGCAGCTTTTTGAAGAAAAAGGGAAGGGAGTTTATCAGCAGAGGGGGTACATGGTTTTAGCTTAAGAAGTAGTCTGAGAATATATGATGTGGGGATAGGCTGTAGGAAAAGTTAAAAGAGGAGTTGGTTGGTTTACTCAGAGGACAGAAGTTGTTAGCATTAAGTTGTTTAGCTAGTGCTTGGATAGTTTCAGTGAAGAAAGAGTTAAGAGCATCTGCAGTCTGTTGTGGGGTATCAGGGTCTGCATTTAGTGGGGAAGGTGTTTTGGAAGTTCCTGGTGAGAGGAGTTTATTGATTGAGGACCAGAAAAGTTTAGAATTGTTAAGATGGGTTTGTTGAAGGTCAATGTAGAATTTCTTTTTATCAGCTATGACTGCTTTTTTAGTTAGATTTCTATGCTGTCTAAAGAGTTGGAGATCTGTTTTATTTCTGTGGGATCTCCAGCTGGTCCAGACTTTATTCCTAGCGAGAATAAGATTTTTAGTTTCATGGGAGAGCCAAGGGGCTGTATTGGATTTTATTCTAATAGCACCTTCAAAACCAACTACAACTTTCCCAACTTACCATTGCCCATAAGATCCTTAATCAACCTAATAAGACTCCTATACTTTCAAACCTCATAATCCTCTACAAAAATCTCAATACTTTATGCTCTTCTAACAAACTTTGAGTTAGCATAAGCAAATCCAACAACTTGGCAGGGGATTCTCTTTTCTCTAACACTGCAGGAAAAAACTGGAACCTACTACCTAGTGAACTAACTTCACTTCCTTCCCTACCCCTCTTCAAACAAAATCTCAAAAGACACCTCAAAACACATTGGTTATGCCCCTGCAGCAACTCTGACTAATGTTCCGTCTTTGCTACTATTATCTCCATGATCCTACTTGTATGCTAACTCAATATTGCTTGCTATTTCAGAAATGCATATTGTAATCTAGGATACTTAAATTAATTACCTTTTGTGAAAATCATGTATTATTTACTGTAAACTATCTGTTGTATCTTATTCTTAAATGCATTATTTTTATCCTGTATACCAATATTTTGTAATATTTTATTCCTGTTACTACTGCTTTGATGTCTTTGTAATCATTTATTATTCAGCTTATTGTTAAGACTGCTTTTTTATTACTGCTTTGTGTTACTTTTGGAGCTTTTCTCCCCGAGCCTCTACTGAAAATGGACATATATCCAGTTAGACTAGCCCGGTCAACAAATGTAAAATAAATAAATAAAAATAGCTCCCCTCAGCAAAAGTTTCATCCTGTGTCTTGGCCAACCTTCAATCAACCCAAGGCTGTCTCGTTGCCCTGCACAATGAGACCCTGCGTCGGTGGAGCACTAAAGTGCTTTCAGCTACACTAGTGTATGTTAGAGTTGTATTTAATCAGTCCTCTAAACTGAAGACTCTTTCCCCTTTCACTGTACACATGCACACTACTGGTCCCCCCCCCCCATTTTTCTCTTTCTATTGTACTCCTAAGTCAATTACTTAAAACTACTTTCTCTTAGAAAAAGTTTACCTATGTACCTGCAGCCCATACTTCAATTGTTTTTCCCTGTTTAAGTGGTGGTCCTTTTCACCACACTATACGAGATTAGTAGGATAATATTTGTAGTTATTAGGAAGATACTGCACTACACTGACCTGGAACTGACTTAGTTTGGTTTTCCTGTTTTCTTTTTAGCAGCTGGCCTAGTCCAGGTTTTCTGACTCACAACCTTGTATTACTTTGTCTCTGTCCCCCTCCCCACATTGAATCTGCACAACTCCCTCCCACTCCTGCTTAATTACAGAGGTATCTTCCTTTTACTGTTCTGTCTTGACCAGCCCTATAGATAAGTTCTGCAGTCTATAGGACTGGTGTAGCTCTGTTCCATTCGCCTCGCTACGCTTGGCTCACTCTGCTCCCCTACCCTGCCCCCATTTCCCACCCACACCCACTACCTCTGCATTTATTCTAACCCCAGATCATATGACCACACCCTCCTCCAATCAAAGACCTCTCATATACACCCCTATCAAATTTCTACCTTAAAAAGGTACATGGTATCTACTTGCCATGCATTCACACTCACACCCATACTTGAACCTCAAAACCACTAAGACCCAACCACTACTCCCTCATAAAATACCATCAATCCTAGGATTTCTCTTCCTAACCCTCACATACCTAACAAACATCACATCATTATATACAAACACATCACTAGAAAACACATCATTCCACATAACACTTTCTCAAACAAATATACACTCACACATTTTCTTTCTTATCTCTTCTACATTATTTAAAGACAGCTTAATCATACACATTCATAGGTCTCACATAATACCATCTTGCATTAGAAAACCATCATTCAGATCCAACATAGACATAGTGCACAGAATTAAACACATACTGTTTATCACTAAAAATCTACTTATATCTGGGGACATACACCCAAACCCTGGACCACAAAACTCTCTACTTTCTGCTAGGCAAATCTCTAACCTATTGATTCTGAATGTCAACATCAGAAGTATCTCTAGCAAACTTTCTGACCTACACACATTTATAGCTCACTACTCCCCTGACATACTAACCATTGCCGAGATGTGGCTAAAATCTAGTACCCAAAATGAAGAAATGTTCCCACCAGGATATAATATCCTAAGACTGGATAGAGTGTGCAAAAAGGGAGGTGGAGTTGCTAACCTCTACAAAAATACAATTAACATCAAACCTCTACAACCCCCATACCTAAATTTCAAAATGCTGAAATCTTAGGTTCAACCCTAAGCATAAATGACAAAAAACTATCATCATTCTCTGCTGTTATATTCCCCCAGGTAATAACTCTCCCATCATTGAAGAAATGTTACAATGGGCCACAGATAATCTCCCCCAAGAAACCATCTTACTAGGTGACCTGAACACTGATTGGCCAGTGTGTACCTCTAACAACCCCACTAACCATATTAATCTTTACAGTTTTACTCAACTTATCCAAGAACCCACTAGAATTGACAAAAAAACTCACAAACAGTCTGTTCTAGATTGGACACTAGTTAACTGCCCCAAACAAAACTATCAGACAGGAATCCTTCCTAATGGTCTTAGTGACCATTTCCCCACCTTCCTCCTGTGGAATTGTACCAACCTAGCCAAATCCATTGTTTTTAGACAAGTCAGAGACGATCATAAACTAAATATACAAGAACTAAACAGTATTCTAAAACATAGTAACTGGAAATCACTACAAACCCTGAATCTAGACCAAGCCGTTGACTTCTTCAACAATATTCTCATCAATATCCTTGATAGACTCGCACCAATTAGGACAATAAGAGCCAAGTCAAACTATGCACCATGGCTAACTAGGGAAACTAGAGCCCTTCTAAAGTCAAGAGATAAGGCTTGGAGAATTTGGAAAAAATGCAATACTAGCCTAGCCAATCAAAGTTACCTACAACTTAGAAATCAGACCAAGACAGAAACTAAACTCGATAGACAAAATTACTTCCTCAGTATCCAAAACAAACATTCAAAAGATCCCCAAAAGTTTTGGCATGCCATTAACTCTCTCCTAAAACCAGACAAAACTACCACTCCCACTCTTAACTCCATGAATGACAACAAGGAAATTGCCTCCCAATTCAATCATCACTTCACAGAATCCATCTTAACACTATCCTCCCAACTATGCGAAAACAGCCCTACATATAACCCAACCAAATGCAATGACAACATCCCAGCCTTTAAGCTCTCACCCGTTCCCACCTCAACAATTAAAAAACACCTCCTAAAACTGAAACCTACCACCCTTGCCACTGACAATCTGCCAGCCAACTTCCTAAAACTAGCTGCTGAACCCTTATCCTACCCTATTTCTATTCTTACCAATCACTCCATACAATAAGCATATGTCCCACAGCTATGGAAGGTATCATATATTATTCCACTACATAAAGGCAGACACTCTTATGAATACTCAAATTATCACCCCATTGCCATTCTATCCCTCTTATCTAAAATACTAGAGAAATGTATACATTCTCGGGTAACACAATTCCTAAACTCACACCATCTTCTCTCCCCCACACAGCATGGCTTTCAACAACACCATAGCACAACCACCGCTCTGCTCTCTTTCACCAATCTGACCAACCAACATAGAAATAATAATAACTTTGCATCTGCAATATTTCTAGACCTCCCCAAAGTATTTGACATGGTTTTACATTCCTTACTACTAGACACCCTGACATCCCTATCCTTTGCCCCTTCTGCTATAGCCTGGTTTAAAAGCTATCTGTCAAATATTCAACAATCTGTCCAATGGCAAAGTGTACTATCCCCCCTTAATCCCAACTACCATAGGTGTACCACAAGGCTCTATATTAGGCCCACTTCTTTTCTCCATATTTACAAATAATCTCCATACCACCACACAGCATGCTTCACTTATACAATGCGCTGACGATTCAACTCTTATCTGTTCAGCTCCATCACTTCCCACCCTACAACAACTTACCCAGGAATCCTTTAGCTCTGTGGAAAGTTGGATCACTCAGATCCAACTTATCATAAACCCTAATAAAACCAAATTACTACTTTCATCCCCAACAAAACCATTTCCACCCCTCTATCCTTCACTATCTCCTCCACAAATGGCATTATTATCTCTCCCTCTGACCATACCAAACTCCTAGGCATTGAAATTGATAAAAATCTACACTTCAATGTCCACATTTCACAAACTATCAAAAAAGTCCATAAAAATGGGAAAACTATATAGGCACAGGAAATCCCTCTCAAAACAAGCACGGATTACCCTAGCCCAAACTCGCTTTTGTCTACGAATATGCTGCTCCAATTCTTACCCAGCTTAGAAAACTTGACCTTACCAGACTTGAATCATGTTATAATAAAATTGCCAAGTTTGCAAACAACTCCACCTTTAGAACCCACCATTGCCAGGCTCTAAGGGAACTGCAATGGCTGGAACTTCCCCAGCTACTAACCTATCACCAATTAGTTATTGCCTACAATGTGGTAACACATCCAGAAAAAAGCCCTGCACTAGGCCAATGTCTCATCCACTATTATACAAACCCCTCCTCTGTATCTCTAGGGCTAACAATACTGCAAGAAAAACACTGTTTTCCCACTCCATAGCTAGAACCTGGAATAATCTCCCTCCTGCTCTGATTTCTGCCCCTACCTCTTCTCACTTTAAAAACTCACTTAGAACACACTTAATGAATAAGTGGCTATGCCTGTGTATTACATAAGTCCTCAAATTATTCCACTTCTATACCTCACTTTCTAATATACCTACTGTAATATATATTACAGCCTAGGTCTTCTCCTAATGCTGACTGAATTTGTATACTTATTCTGTTATTAACCATGTGTAACTATTTTTTCCTGTATATATAGGTCTTGTCATGTCTTCTGTTGTATACTGTATTTTAACATATTGTTTGAAAATTCTCTCTATACTGTATTTTAACATATTGTGAAAATGTTTACTTGCTGTGGAGCTTTTCTCCCCAGACCTCCAATGAAAATGGACCTGTGTCTAGTCGGACCATCCCGGTTAACAAATGTAAAATAAAAATAAAATACAATGTATTTATATTCCACCTAAAACTGCTATAATGGAGCTTAAGAAAATTCTGGGAGAAATAAACAGTTTCCAGTAGTGAATATTACTTATAGATGGGAACTGGAATTTGAGCCCAAATGGGAAATATAACAAAGAAGGGTAAATTCTTGAAGAAATTTATGAAAATATTTTGGCATTGAAGATGTCAATTCAGTAGTAGGAGTTTGGAGTAAGTTTACATATCATTCCCCAATACAGTGGTTCCCAAACATTTTTGATTCTCGGCTCTCTTGTTGAATCCAGGTTTTCCCAAGGTGCCCCCCCCCCCCCATCAAATTTTAACAAGTATAGTTTGCGAAATAGCTAATATTTTTTTTTTAATTAAAAGGGTTAGTTAGGTAAAAATAAATAGCACACATACTAAACATAAATATGAGCACTAATTACGTGGTGGTAGCAATGCTCCTCCCTGCCAATAAACTGTCAAGCTTCAAGAACATCTCTCCAATCCTAAAAAAACTTTCACAGCACTCTAATGCTATTCTACAGTCCTCAACATCTCCGCGTGAATCCAGAGAGTCATTTTTAGCAAGGCTTGAACTCCCTTTGATGAAGGGAGTAATGCTGCACGTCCCAAGAACACAGTGGGAGCAAAACTGCCAAAGAACTACCTTCTCCAACGGCACAGTGACAAGTGCGGGGAAGAACCAGTAATAGCCAAAGCAGTCCCCAAATCAGGCTCGAACCTTTCATCACTGTTGGCATACCGTCTTAAACTTGGCTGCGACTCCCTCCCATGGTACAGTAGTTGGCGCCTCTCCTCCATGGATATTTATCCGATCTTAGGCAATAGTCAGTAGTGGTGGCGACTGAGGGATGCATGAAGCTAGACTGACATATTTCAGGTAAAAATGCAAGAATGGTGCCTCCAGTACTTGGAGGGACAGACAGACAAACGGATAACTTCCTATCAAATGCATGCAAACTCACTGCAGATGATATTCTGTGCCCCTTTACTCATCAGCAGTGTAGAATTCTGTCTTGATGATGAATAAACACAAGAATGCATCAATGTAAACACTTCAGTTTCTGTATCCAGTTTTAAACTAAAACAGCTCTAGGTCAAATAAGCAATTGTAAACATTGCCATTTTCTCTGTCAGCAAATAAATGCAGTCATAAAATTCTCTGTTAATTAAAACTCACAGTAATTTCATTTTTGACATATCTGGTATGAGTCTGCAATTGTCATAAGTGATGGTTTAATAAAGATGTTTCTTGTTTAAAAGAAGGTCAGGAATTGAATAATTTATATAATACTGCTTAGGTTATATAATATATATGAAGAATAGTATTTGTTAATTTTAACATTTTAATACAGTTGATTAATTTTACATAAATGTAAATGTGCCTATGTCCCAAGTGATAATTCAATAAAGGTGTTTAAAAAAAAACATTTTAAACTATTACTGATTTTGAGAATATTACAGGCAAGTGGATTACTGCCTTACTTCTATATTACATCAATACACTGACACGCTGTATAAATATGGTAAATATCTTAAACAACAGCTAATGACCCACAGCGATATATACATAACATGCAATACCACGATCTTGCTTTTTTAGTCAAACAGCACTGTGCAACTCACAAGAAGGCATGTATAAGATTTAACTTACATTAACTTACAAATTTAGGAGCAAGAACCATAGAAAACTTCAACTAACTATATTAACAGTAATGCTTTCAAAACAAGGGAAAAGAAAAACAATCACAAGACTCTGCTTTAAATAATTATTTCTTAAAAAGAAAAACTGCACTGCTAAACTTTTTCCTCAACTGGATAATTTCTAAACCTTAATAACCTAGAACTGCAACAGCTCATACCCGTTTCCTTATGTTCAGTAAATACTGCTGAACCATATTTCTCCCCAGAATGTTCATAAGTTATCTAGCTCTCTGCTTACCTCCAGAAACAGGGGCAAACCCAGGAGTATCAGTGACACATTTTAAAACACTAGCAATATTAACTTGAAATGTTGATAGAATAGAGAATGTGAATTAACACATTTTCTGAAGTAAAAACTTGCAACTCGAATTACTGTCATTATTTAAGTGTAAACCACCCCTTTTCTATCCAAATCACCAGTTTTGGGAGGGGGCTAAATGCCATATTTTGAACCAAAATCTGGGACCTCCTTGAAAATCAATGACATCTGAGAGGACTACCTGATAATCTACTTGCATATCTCTAACAAAAGGCATCAGACCCTGACATTGAGGGTCAAGGGGCGGAGTAACACTCTTTCTGGTGTTACAACGTTGTCCCATATGAAACTGCTCCACATGCAAGAATGCAACTGACTGATTTCATTAAATATAGGAAAGGAAACGGGCCAAGTCTTAAAACACAAAAAGAGTAACTTTACAGGACTGCATAACACCGAAAATCGGTGCTTCATAGCAGAACTAAATTCAGCACGAAATGTTGATCAGCATAGGATACGTCACCTAAATAACTGCAGACTTAATCTAATGTACATAAAGAGGAACTGCAAACTAATAAGCTTAGTAACTAAGCTTATTAGTTCGTAGTTTATTTTGCAGCTAAGCTTATTAGTTCGCAGCACCCCTGTGAGGAAGCCACGGCTCTCTAGGGCGCCGCGGCACACAGTTTGGGAAACTGTGCCCCAAGATACAAAAATTGCATTAAGCTAGACAGAACTTTCATTTCACAGGAACGTGTGCATTTTATCATGCACCAATTATAATTAAAATAAAAATGCAGGATAATGAAATAAAAATGAGACACTGGTGCTTTCCCACCGCGTATCTGTTGAAAAGAGAAGAATTTAAGGAATGGATAGTGGAAATAATTCAGGAGTTGTTAGAGATGACAGAAATTTCTTCTGAAAATATAGCTAGAGAGTGGGATAAAGTTAAAGTGGTATTTAAAAATAGGGTGGAAATAAAAGAAAGAGTGATATGGTTAAACAGTAATAAGAATTATTCAGAGGGACTAACAAATGTTAAAGTATTGTAGAATAGGGGGATTCTCA
Organism: Protopterus annectens; assembly: GCF_019279795.1. Taxonomy (NCBI): domain Eukaryota; kingdom Metazoa; phylum Chordata; order Ceratodontiformes; family Protopteridae; genus Protopterus; species Protopterus annectens. The sequence goes on from NC_056750.1 coordinate 521,095,952, forward strand.
CAGAACAAGAACAATTGCAGAATGCTATACAGAAGCTAAGGGATTACCTCGATAATATGCATGAGTTTAGAAAGATTGCTGTTAAGCAACTGTTTTTTTGATAATAATTCTGGAACACAAAAACATTTAGCACAATGACTCAGGCAACAGAAAGTGGAAAGGGCTGTCACCAAGCTTAGGGAGCCTATAACAAGGAAGACAACAAGCGATCCTGTAGAAGTATTAGAAATATTTCTGAAAATTTCTGAAAGTTTGTATAAAGCAGAAGTGGAAATGTTTATGGAAGAATGAAATATGCCAAGGTTAGAGGTAGATGATGCTCAATTACTAACAGTTAGGATAGGAGGAGATGAGATAAAAATGGTGAGGTATAACAAATCCACAGGAAAGTCCCCAGGATTAGATGGCAATTCTGTGGAAGTTTAGAAGCTAGTTGGGGGAAACTGATAAAGATCTGGAAGGTTTTGTTTAAAATGATTTTAAAAGGAGGAGAAGCACCAACATCCTGAAAGAAAGTGGTGGTGGTTGTAATACCTAAACATGGTAAAGACCCATATCCATCTTCATACAGGCCCATTTCAATCCTAAACCATAATTATAAACTTATGTCTATAATGGCTAAAGGAATGGCAAAGGATATGCCAGAATTGATACATGTGGATCAATGTGGTTTTGTGGTGGGGAGGCAAACATTAACAGAACATTGGTGAACCAGTGGGAAGCTGAATGTAAGAAAATACCACTGTTGTTGTTGAGTCTTGATGCAGAGAAAGCATTTGACAGAGTAAGCTGCGAGTTTATGAGCAGGGCAATGGAAGCATTTGCATTCCCTGATAAAATTATAAGGTTGATTAGGAGAATATATCAGGGATCGGAGGCAAAAATTAATTGGTATGGTGATCAAGGAAAGCTGTGTCTGTTTGCAGATGGTATTATTTTATACCTGATAAAACCAGAGAAGTACATTTCAGTGTTGTGGAACATTTTGAGGCAGTTTCAAATCTTTTCAGGATACAGAATTAACAAAGCTAAAATAAAGGCAATAGCTGTAAATTATGTATACACACAAATTGATTCAGCAATATCTATATTTATGGGGACATGATAAAATGAAGTACTTAGGAGTACAGATTAAAAGGATTCTGGTGTGGCAGCTAAGGATATGTGGGAAGAGACTGAACAAAAGATTATACAAAAATGGAGAAATTGGAAGCTCTGTTATATGGATATGGATAGCAAGATACAAGCAGTTAAAATGTTTTCGTCCCTTTAGTTTTATACGCTGATCAGGCATATTTTTATCAACCAGAAGAGAAGTTGTGGATAGCAATTAATAAAGAGCTGAATGAGTGTATCTGGGATGGGAAGACAGCATGTGTCAAGTGGGATAAGCTGATTCTTCCAGTTGAGCAAGGCAGTTTGGGATTACCTGATTTGAAGGGGTATTTCAGAGCTACACAGTTAAGGCTCCTATACATAGCACAAGCAAAAACCTATAATTCAAAGTGGAAAGGGATGATGAAACAGGGAGAAGCTGAAGAAAAAAGGAGAGACTGTGATTTTGGATTCAGATCCTTAAGGAGAATAACAATAATCATACAGAATATTATATTCATAAAGTAGCAGAAAGTATTTTAAGAACCAAACCAACACAGGAATGGATAAAGCAGATTCTGCTGATAGGGATGACTGCAATTAGGGATACAGACAATGGGCAAGAGTGAGCTGGAGTTTATTGGTGAAAAATGGCAAAAGAACCAAGGTACTAGGAGCAAATCATTAGAGAAGGAAAGGTAGCAGATTGGGAGGAGGCCAAGAATTTATTTGGACAGTAGGCTAGAGACTGCCTTCCCTATCAAGGGCTGATATTAGAGTATAGGCAAAGAGAAGACAATAGGGGGATCCTAAGTGAATGACCAGCACTGGTAGAGGTTTAGTAGAATCTAGAACAGAAGCTGCTGTTAAAAAAAGGAATACTTAGTAGGGTATGCAAAATATTGGATAAGAACTATAAAAATCAATAAGAAGAAGTTAGAAAGGATTGGGAAGATAAACTGGATAAGCAATTCACAAAGAAACAATGGGAGATATATGTATGTCTCCCAAATATGCAACAAAGTTTAGAAGATTTAGGATTTTTGCTTGGAAGTGGTTACATAGGTATTTTTATTCCCCAAGTAGCCTTCAAGGAATTTTCCTCAGATAGATAGCAAATGCTGGAGGTGTGATGGGAATAATTGGGAACATATTTTCTGGGAGTGTAACAAGTTGGCAGACTTTAAATATTCCCTGCAGACTGCTCTATCAGAGATATTGGGAGAGCAAATTGGTGTAACTAAGGAAATTATTTTTTGAGCTATGATACATAATCGGAATTGCCTAGACATAGTAAGGCCTTACTGAGTAAAAAACAATTTTTTATTTATTTATTTATTTATTTATTTTACATTTGTTAACCGGGAGAAATCCGACTGGATACATGTCCATTTTCAGCGGAGGCCCGGGGAGAAAAGCTCCAAACAATACAGATAAAAAACATTAAAAAACATTAAAAATAAGTCAAACAAACAATCAAGTGAAGATTCTAATGTTTCCATACTAGATCTAATGAGGTATTAAATAAATACATTTTAAGGATGTGATAGAATATGAATAGGGTAATGACATAGTAAATATTTATACTGTTACTATTAAAAAATTCATTTCAAGATTTAGACAGAATAAAAAGAAACATGAGAAAATTCTTTATCAAGGGGTATGAAGTCAGCTATTCCTAAGAGAGAAACTGATGGATAAGGCCTATTGTAGTAGAGTTTATTCAGGAGAGAGTTTAAGAGGATTTAGATATGTAAAAAGGAAAGGAATCCACATCAGAGCCTAGGAATTGTTAGTCAGGGAATGAGCATTGGCATAGCCAGTTCTTCTGAAAGTGGTGAAACAGTTGTTTTTTGAATTGGGGTAGAGAGGTAGTGGTAAGAATACTAGTGGGAAGAGAGTTCCAGACTTTTCCTACAGCGTTTGTAAAGAGTGCATCGCCTCCTACGTTATTAGCTTTGACCATTTTCAGGAGTGGTTTGCTCGCGGAGCGTAGACTATTTAGGTTAGTATATGGTAAGATTAAGTTCTCAAGTGAGGGACATTTGTCCGGGAATTTGAGTATTTTAAATACCTCAGAGAGTTGGGTAATTCTAACTAGGTTGGGGAGTTCTATCCATTTTAGGTTTTTTAGGTTGATACAGTGATGGGTCCTATAGGGTGTTCCTGCTGCAAATCTTGCTATATGATTGTATGAGCAAGATAGTTTATCTAAGTTGGTTTTGTTCAGGTTAGTGAATATAGTGGAAGCATAAAGAAGGGTGGAGAGCAAATGAGTCCAGGCAATGGTTACTTTAGCCATTGGGGTTAGGAAGTTTTTTATTCTATACAGTGATCCTAGTTTTTTGTTCACTGTTTTAATGGTTAAGTTGATATGTATGTCAAATTTCAGTTTATTATCAATAGTGACTCCTAGTAGTTTCGTGTGAGGATCTGGGGAGATAATAGTCCCATTTTGGGATGTTATGGAGAAGTCAGTAAGATGATTTTTGTGTGTAGGTTGAAAGAGCAATAATTTAGTTTTTTTTGGATTTAGGATTAACTGACGACCAGATAGCCAGTTTTCTACTTTGGTAAAGCAAGTTTGAGTTTTTATTAGTAGTCTGTCAGGAGAAGTATCCGAACAAACTAGTGTAGAGTCATCCGCATATTGAATACAGATAGCCTCGGGAATGGCTTTGTGGAGATCATTAATGAAGACCGAGAAAAGAAGTGGACCTAGTATGGACCCTTGAGGGACTCCTATGGTATTAGGTAGTAAATTGGAAAGTTTATTCTGCCAGAGTACTGCTTGTTGCCTGCCAGAGAGGTAGGCTTTGAACCAATCTAGTGTTAAATTATCCAGGTGGAGATTTTTTAAAGTGTCCAGAAGTAGTTGATGGTTGACCATATCAAATGCTTTTGATAAATCTAAAAAGAGGGCTGAAGACACTTTTTTGTCATTACGGTTGTGATTTATTGTATCTGTAAAGGAGAGAAGGGCTGTTGTGGTGCTGTGTTTGGGTCTGAAGCCATGCTGAGAACTGGTTAGAAGGTTGTTATGGATAAGATATTGGAGGAGTTGTTTATGCATACATTTTTCCATGATTTTGGCTAATGGTGACATTAAAGCTATGGGCCTATAGTTAGATAAATCAGTGGAAATCCCCCCTTTATGGAGTGGTATAACGTGGGATATTTTCCATAACGTTGGTATGGTTGACTCAGTAAAGGTTCGATTGATAAGAATAGAAACCGGGTAGGCTATAACATCTGCAGTTTTTTGTAGGTATTCTGCTGGAAGTAGGTCTGCAGAGGGGGTAGATGGCTTAAGTTTTTGTAATAGAGATCTAATAGAAGATATTGGGACACTTTTTAGGTTGAAGGTATTTGTAGTTTGTGTTAAATTATCAACAACCGTTGGGTTGTTGGTGGATAGTTGGTTGGCTAAGGTTTTGATAATGTCTGTAAAGAAAGTATTGAAGGTATTAGCTATTTCTTCAGGGTCTTTATTCATTGCTATTTCAGGGGTCGGAGTAGACGATTTACCAGGGTGGAGAAGGTTATTCAAGCCTGCCCAGAATTTCTGAGGGTTATTTTGGTGCTTATTCTGTAATAGGCAATAAAAGTTTTTTTTGTCAGTTACTAAGGCTTTTTTCGTTTCATTTCTTAGTTGTTGGAATTTCGTGCGGTCTAAGATGGATTTGGTTGTACGCCAGGTATTCCAAGCTTTGTTTCTGAGTTTTATTTTAAGTTTAGATTCAGTTGAGAGCCACGGGGCAATTTTAGTTTTAGTTTTGATGAGTCTTTTGGGGGCGTGAGTATCTAGTATGGATAGGAAAGTGGTGTTGAAGTGTTCTACTGCTTCCTCTAGGGGGAGATATTTGAGTGCTGTCCAACTGCAGGATTTCAGTTCATTTTTAAATTTTATGAGGTCAAAATTTTTTTTGTTTCTTACTGATCTATATACTGGGACAGTGGAGTGGCCAGGTTTATTTTTAGTGATGTATGTAATAAGATGATCACTAATTTCATTTGGCAGGGTCCCAGACATATACATCTGGGGGTGACTGTTTATGAGAATCCAGTCAAGAATACTTTCTTTTTGTTTAGAGTTTCCCAATCTGGTGGAGGTGGTTATAATTTGAGAGAAACCGTGAAGGTTAATGCTAGTGGGGTTATTATCAGTAGAGCATAGGTACCAATCAATGTTAACATCACTCATAATTATAGTTTCTTGTGGATAGTTATTCGTTAGCCAGCTTAATAAATTCTCCAAAGTATTTGTATTATTCCCGGGAGGGATATACATAACAACTAAGTTAATACTTTTTTCTTTATTCAATTGAATTTTTAAGGCGAGTATTTCGGCATTAGAGATTTGCGGTGGTTGGGTAGCATTAATGGTAACGTTAAGGTTATTTTTAAAGAGTGCGGCGACGCCGCCACCTTTTTTTTTGTTTCTGTCATTCCTAAATATATTGTACCCTGGTGGGATGAGCTCATTATCTTTGATCTCAGGCTTTAGCCAGGTTTCAGTTAGACATATTATATCTGGTAAGTAAGTATCTAGGAGAGCGTGCACATTATGAACCTTCTTGTTGACACTTCTAATATTTAGGTGGAAAATTTTTAGCGACTGGGATGTCATTGGGGGATCTACAGGGCAGTCGGGGTTGTTTGTTGATATGGGGCCAGGATTGGGGTGGATATCTCCATCCCTAGTGATGCTTTTACTGATATATTCTAAGAGTTTTAAAAATTTCTGTATTATTTTCTGGGTTTGCTTGTTTTTGGGATGGTTCGGGTTCAGTTTGCTTCGATGGTAATAGATGGTGTTAGTTTTTGAATGGTAGGGCTGTTGGTAGTATACTTCGAAAGGGAGTGGGGATCCTGAGGTTGTCGTTTGTTTTCTAGGGAAGTGGTAGCCTATGTATGGTTGGTCTTCATATTTACTAATTTGGTATAAACTAACTAACAGTGGTATTAAAAAACACAAAATTGTTATTTTTACCATATTCGTAATAGTTGCTACAGTTTTCATATATTTGATACACAGAGCGGTAATTTTTGCGGGATCTATGCTGATTATATTTGTGTAAGGGGATTGGGAGGGGTTAAGTGTAGAAGAAATTGTGAATGGCTAGAAGATAATGAGGAGGTGTGGCTTCTTAACTATAAATTTAGGGGTACTGGGGCGGGTGAGATTCGGGGGCAGGGTGGGGCGTGGAGCGAGCCCGAGCGGAGCGGGGATAATCCTGTTCTCAGGTTTGTTACTTTCTAGGTGAAACCAGGTAGGTAAATTGCTGGCAAACCTGTGATTTACAGAGATAACTGACACAGTTTGCAATGGTAAAACAGTGCTTACTTAGCACGCGTTGCTTCAGGTACATGAATATGTGGCTGTTGTTTATTTTACAGGGTTCTTTTAGCTTACTGCCGGTAATCCTATAGCCAGGGCTAGCGTTTAGACTGCAAGAGGTTGAGTTCACTATAAGGTCTTTAAACGCAACTTAAGGTCGCGTACCTTATTCAGAGCGTTACTTTGCTTGTAATTAACTGGAAGATGTTGAGAACTATTCCCGTAGATTTTCTTGGTGAGTAGTACAATAGGTACTTGCCGCTTTCAGGGCGGGAAAATTGACTTAGTTAGAGTCCCACGGTGGGGAAGGAAATACGCAGAGGGCAGCGCCTGTGAGAGATAACAGAAAAAAACGGAATAATGTAGCTGCTATACTTAAAGATAATGTCAGGTTATACAGTACTTAGTTCCAAAGCAATTTCTTTAAAATGCAATTAAAGGTACTAAACAGTGTTTGGCATGTAAAACGCACTATACGTGGATAGTGAAAATCAGAACTATAACAGGGCTTAATACTTTATATGTTTCTAACAGTTCAAGGTATTCTTTACTACATGGGTTAGAGATTGAACACAAAGTAGCTGTAGCTATGTTGGTCAGGCATTAGTTACAACAACGGTCTACAACATCATAATGTAACTTAATATCAAGTTCTTAAAATATGCTGTTGAAATGTCAGTACATACCCAAGCTAGCGACTGGATCTAGGATACACAGCAGTATATGGGAAAATGGCCAAGAAGCGGGTTTTAAATAACCTCGTATGTCAATAATAGTGGGAGGGATACGGAACAGGATAGGGATAATCCTGTTCTCAGGTTTGTTACTTTCTAGGTGAAACCAGGTAGGTAAATTGCTGGCAAACCTGTGATTTACAGAGATAACTGACACAGTTTGCAATGGTAAAACAGTGCTTACTTAGCACGCGTTGCTTCAGGTACATGAATATGTGGCTGTTGTTTATTTTACAGGGTTCTTTTAGCTTACTGCCGGTAATCCTATAGCCAGGGCTAGCGTTTAGATTACTAGAAAATGGAAATCAAAGTCTAAATTAACTTTTCTAGAAGTAGTGAATATAGCAACAGAGATAAAACAACTGGAACTGGGATCTTTAAAAAGGGTAGGAGCAAATTACATAAAAATGGGTAATGTGGGAACAATACATGTGGAGGAGGAGGAGGAGGAACGGGTTTTAAAGGAAGGCAGGATTTGAATGAGGTATGTAATGTTTGACTGACAATGACTGGATACATGTTAAGTGATGTTTAATGTTTGCAAATAAAATTATGTCAATATGTCATACATGATAATTTAATAAAGATGTTTCTTGTTTAAAAAAACATAGCTAGGGAAGGGTAAGGGACATTTAATCTCCAGAAGTCTAATTCTTTCTTTAGTAAGGCTGTGTGGAACATAATATTACAGTTGACAAAAAGGGAAAATAAGTGAGTATTAACAGACTTACTGGATGTTTCATACACTCATTCTAACATATTATCCTTTTCTATGTAATTACATTTTTCAACCATGGTTTGGGATTTCTCAGCTTTTGTAGATCATAAAGTTTATGTTGCCAATGAAACTACAATTATGTCCAGTCAAGCAAATAATGGATTACAGTATTTTTGAAAAATGCAGTAATTTTAAAAGAAGAAAATCTCTCAACTGTTATAAAATGATTAAATTAAAGATGTCCTGTGAATTATTCATGAACTGTAAAACAAACAAGAACATAATCAAATGTACCTATCGCAGAAAGTGTATCACTAGGAAATATATCTATCCATTAGAGTAACAGCCATTCTATTTGCAGTTGTCAAGTTGCAAAGCATATCACACAACATAGCATTTTGTTATTGCATATGGTGCCAAACAATACAGATCTGCAGTTTTTACCCCATAAAAAGTATTTCTACAGAGCACCTGAACTAGCCTTTATCATTACAGCAGATATTACTTTCAGCAAGAGCTTTTGTGTTTAGCAGTTATCTCATCTTATTTCTTTTCAAATGAAACAGCACCATACTGCCATCTGATGCTCTCAGAAAGGCCTTGCCTATAAAACGTGTGCACATTCTTTACTTGTTGTTCTCTTATAGATTGTTCCAGTATCATATCTCCCAAGCTTGAAGTACAAGAAATCTGGAGAGAACCCAAAATAATGGAGGAACAAAGGCCCAAAATCAGGGACAAATTGTAAATATTGCTCCTCTAAACTTAGAGCATTGCCAGAATAAAAGTTTTTTTTTTTTTATTACCATGCATTTTACGAAGGATATGAAGTCTGAAATTCCAAATGCTATCATTATTTAGTGAATTCAGTCCTCACTGATTTGCCAGAAAACCACAAATTTTATGAGGAACAGACCAATTATACCAGGCAAAAATCTGGACATTCTACGAAAACCTGGACAATCAGAATCACATTTATTGGCCAAGTATGCACGCATACAAGGAATTTGACTCGGGTTTCAGTGACTTTCCAAGTATGAATTACATAAATGACATACATACAACTATTAAGAACAAGACAAATGACATACATGCAACTATTAGGAACAAGACAAAAAAGTAAATATACATATATAAGTCCAAGAAATATCACTCCCCACAGGACTAACGCTACCTGTGCCAAACTCAGTCCAAGCACATAAACTAACATAAAAGGCACAGTAGCGATGCAGGCAGTAAACACAGCACTAACCAAAATGCAGGAAACAAAGCTGAAAGAACCGCTGCTTCATGAACTTTAAAATTCGGATTTATTGTGATACAAACAGGCGACGTGGTAAGCGCTTTCACCTGGATACGCTTCTTCTGAAGAGGCCTATCCAGGTGAAAGCGCTTACCACATCTCCTGTTTGTATAACAATAAATCAGAATTTTAAAGTTCATGAAGCAGCAGTTCTTTCAGCTTTGCTTCCTGCATTTTGGTTAGTGCTGTGTTTACTGCCTGCATCGCTACTGTGCCTTTTATGTTAGTTTATATACATATACATATACATATACATACATAGTGCAAAGTGCAACTCAGTGCAAGAAATACTGAAATAAACTCTGAAAGAAACAAGTATTAACTGGAGAGGCTGAAAAATACCTCACAAAGAGGATCTTAGGCCTTAAACACTTGTCCTATATGGACAGACTCAAAAAACTGCAACTATTCTTTGTCTCATATCGCCTACTTAGAAGCGATCTCTGCTTGACTTACAAAGCCATGCCAGACTCAGCTCTGTTAAAAATGCTACATCTAAAGAAATCCCAATCCCTCCGCAATACATGCTGTGGAGACCTCAACCTCATTACCACAATCAACAGAACAAGCTGGAAGGACAGGTTCATAACCCAGAGGCTGCCCATGCTGTGGAATAGACTTCCCATACATGTCAAGCAGAACGCCTCACTGGCCCTCTTCAAGAGAAATCTTGATGAGTGGATGGGAAATAGAAAATTCACCCCAGGGATCACTCCAGTGGCTCTACTTGACAGAGGCACTGGGAACTAAGGTTGGGTAGCATGATGCCAGGGTAATCCTATGGGCTAGGCTTGTAAAGGCTCCAGGGCCATTAGCCTAGTGCATACCTATGAACCTATGTAAAAAATACTGAAGAATCCTCGGAGGCTTGGGAAAAAGAATACCCCAGTCTAATAAGCTGAGCTAACTGCTTATGAACTTGATGGCCTGTGGGGAAAAAAAACTATACTTATATCTGCTTGTTTTGGTGCGTATTAATCTGTAACACCTGGCTGATGGTGATAGTTCAAAAAGATGGTGGCCTGGATGTGAAGGGTTGGTGATGATCTTCCCTGCCCTTATATTGACTCTGGAATAGCACAGGTCCTGTAAGGAGGGCAAACTAGCACCAGTGATATTTTCGGCAGACCTAACTATTCAATGAAACCTATTTTTGTCATGATTAGGCAGAGATCCAAACCACATTGTTATGGATGAGCTGAGAACAGACTCAGTGACTGCTGTATAGAACTGAATCAACAGTTCCTGTGGGAAGCTGAACTTCCTCAGCTATCGCAGAAAGTACATTCACTGTTGTTCGTTTTTATCCTATGAGCATGGCATCTTGGTTTTTGATTTTTTTTACTCTGTTTTAGTTGTATTCCAAGACCAGGTGGTTCATTATTTTATTTTATTTTATTTTACATTCGCTGTTGTGCCTTTGTTATGATGGATCCTACACCGGTCTCCCACTTCAATCCCAGGAGATTATAGATCCCAGAAACTTAAAGGATTCCACAACTGACACAGCAATATTAAATATAATCTGGGGGATAATATTGTAGTACCATTCCTAAAGTCCACTGTCATCTCCACAGTTTTAAGAGTGTTCCATTCCAGATTATTCTGACTACACCTAAGGGCCAGCTACTCAACCGCTTGTCTGTATGCAGACTCATCACCATTCCTGATGAGCCCGATGATAGTTGTATTGTCTGTGTATTTAATATGTTTGACAGAGGGGTCCTTAGAGGTGCAGTCATTTTCATCATTATCATCATTGAGAGGTATGGCCAATATCGCTTTTTTTAAATTTATTTATCCTTTGGTGACTCGTCCCACATTCCAAAGAAATGCAGTAGGTAGACTGGACACTTTAAATTAGCCATAGCTGTGAATGTGCATGCAAGTATGTGATATGGAAGAACAACTGTGGCAGGGTTAGCCACCTGGCAGTGGAAACCTTGGTTCTAGATGATTGTCACTGTTGAAGTGACACTCCAACTCCATGTGCAAAAATGGGACAAGGGGTTGTGGATGGACAGACTGGGTTAGTCCCACTAGGCTAGTAGCCTCTTTTAAGGGGAAACCTATGGTGGTATTTGTACTACTAGGGGAAATTTGGCCAAGTCATCAGGAAACTTCCCCTGCTCTTTTTGATAGGTGACCTAGGAGCTTTTACATTCACTTGCGCTACCAGTAACTCAGAAAGATGGGGCATCAGTTGATGACGTTTCATCCATTAGGACAACACACTCAAGAATTCATCACTCCATTTATGCAGCACTGCAGTGTCAGCAATCTATCTGCCTAGTGTGGGAATAGAATCCACAGCGTTCTGCACCAAAGGTGAGTGTGCTGCTTGTTATGCCACTGACAATACTTTTCTTTTTTATTCTTAGTTTACACAAATTTCCTTTGGACTCTTAACTAAAAGAATACAGATTCAAAGAGCTATACAACATCTCAAAGCAATTAAAGTTAGTTAAGTAGCGAGCAAATCCTAAATGCCAAAACACTGAGTTATAATTCTACTTGGAACAGCAGTAGTGAAAATGTTTGGTAGTTATGCAGTCATTGAGACCAACCTAGTGAGATGCATTTTCAGGGTACAGAGCATGTGGTGTATGCACATAACTCCTTATAACATCCTAGCTGCTGGTGTAAAGCTTATTTGTCACTCAGTGATGCTGTCTGTGTTCCACTGATACTCCTTAGCATAAGCAGTAACAAACAGCTCACTTCCTAACTGAAGTCCTGTCCCGAAATAAGGAAACTTACTGCCCTCAGAACTTAAGGTTATCTCAATGCTTGACTCTCAGATGGAAAAAAAATCTATTTATTTATTTATCATATGTTGACTGGGAAACTCTGGCTGGGTCAGGAACTCATTTTCAGTGGAGGCCCAGGGAAAAAAGCTCCACAAAGTAAAAAACAAATGCAGTACAGTAATAACTACATTTACATATGGGAGTGTCACTTACAATAGTTACACATGGTGCTATTTACATACCGACAGTTTATATTCATATACAACAGTAATATTTACAATCAAGTAATACAGAGAATATAGAATAATACAGTTGGTTTATGTACTTATGATTCTGTCAGAAGGCTGTTTGTACACATAGGGCCGGATTCACGAAGGCTTGCACGAAGTCTAAGACTAGAGTAAGACTCCATGCAGCCAACATGTCTGCCGAGCGATCCAGGAACAGCCGGCAGGGGCGTGCAAGAGAGCTCCTAAAGTGACTCTTGCACTGACAGGGTTAGTTTATGCAAATTACCTCATTTGCTGCTGAAAGCTATGGAAATGAGGTAAATTTGCGATCCAGGAAACACTAACCTGTCCGAGCAAGAGTAGTGTTATTTGCAGAAATGTACTCGGTTGGCAACTGAGTACCGTTCTGCAAATAGCAAAACGGAGCCATGACAGCTCCAAATAAAGGATGAATCCAGTTGAGGAAGCATGTCAATGGCCAAATATACAGCCATTGGCATTTTTGTCCGTTGCAAAATAAAAAAAAAAATTTTTTTCCTCGATCTCTGATGTTTAAGCATAGCTCAGTGCAGCGTAAATGTGCTGCACTCTAAAAACCAGAAAAACAAAAAATAAAAGCCACAAATAGGGATATTATTCAAAATATTCATCTGCCATGCAAGTGAATGGCAGGCTGAAGACAACATGGCTACTGAGTAGAGGTTGCTAAGGGGGGAAGCTCAGTCTGAGAGATGTAATCAAGCATTAGTAGGCAATCCTATGCAAATGAGGATAAGGATAGTGAATCCCAATTTTTCCTGCTATGTGAACCATGTCCCTAGAGTGTAAGAGTAGGATAAGGGGAGTAACAGAGTAGAAGATGGGTGACATCATGAGGGGGTATGTATCAAAAAGACTGTAAGCTGATTGGAGCAGAGTGGCATGTGTTTGCTGTGAGTTACTCAGGACTAAAACAGGTGTGTCTACAGTTGTCTAAACTGAAATCCAGAAACTGAAGGTTTATGCCGTGGCTATCACTGAAGTTTCTTGCAAAGCTGCTTACACTGTGTGCGCGTGTAAACCCGTCTAAGCCTGTGTGCGCGGGTGTGTGCCTGTGTAAGCCTGTGTTAGGCCGTCTAAGCATGTATACACGAATGTGCTCCCGCCTAAGCCTGTGTAAGCTTGTGTAAGCCTGTGTGCGCGAGTGTGCACTCGTGTGCACGTGTTTGCATGGCACTGCCCCCTGTGGAGTCAGAAAGGGAAAAGGAAGGAAAAGAAGTAGTAGGAAGTTAACCAAGGAGAACTAGCAGAGCTGCCAGGTGAAATCAATCAGAATCAGCCAATTACACAGGCAGTACGGTAGCCCAGCCCAGCACCTAAAACTCTGCAAACAACAGTCCCCCATGTTTTTCAAAGAAACACTGCAACACTGCAGTCAACAAAGAGAAGTGAAAACTTAAAAAGCTTAAACTGAGACATAAAAATGTTATGGGCTGCCATTGCTGTTATAAGGCAACATGTGCAAGATGCTGAGGGTGGTGCCATTGCGAATGCTGCTGAGCAACCCACAGTGAGGAGACGGAGAAAAGTGTACAGACCCAGGGTAACCTACCAGGGGCTACATGAGCTGAAGATAGTGGAGCGCTATAGAGTGGACAGAGAGCTCCTGCAGCAAATTGTTGAGCTGTGCAGGCCACACCTCACACACAGAACCAACAGAGGGGAACCCATCCCAGTGGAAACCAAGGTATGTGTTGGCCTAAGAATACTAGCAACAGATACGTTCCAGAGACCAACTAGTGATATGATGGGGATTTCACAGGCATCAGCATCAAGGGTACTGCACCAGTTCCTGAATGCCATGTCAGCACATGTCGGTGATCATGTATATTTCCCCAATTCCCGTGAGGCATTGGCTAGCAATATGCATCTCTTCCAGCAAATAGCGGAATACCCTGAGGTAGTGGGTGCAATTGACTGCACGCACATACACATCAAAGCACCAGCTGGTGAGCAGGGTAGGGCCTACATCAACCGCAAGGGCTTCCACTCCATCAATTGCTAGGTTGTGTGCGATTCCCTGGGCATAATACTGAATGTGTGTGCTGGCTGCCCTGGAAGCTACCACGATTCCCATATCTGGCATCTGTCACAGCTGTACCAGACATTTGCAAATGGGGACATCCCTGATGGTCACCTAGTGGGGGATGCTGGATAGGCACTGGAGCCATGGCTGATGACACCCATCAGAAATGCACACACACCTGAACAAGAACTCCATAATGAGGCACACGCACAAACACGAAATGTAATCGAGCATGTGTTTGGGATGCTCAAGTCATGGTTCATGTGCCTGGACACATCTGGTGGAGCCTTGCAGTACTCACCAACTACATGTACCCAAATTGTCATGGTATGTGCCATGCTACGCAATATGATCCTGTGAAAACAGCTGCAGCAGGAACAGCATGGGGCAGGGCCAAAAAGCCCCCCACCATTGCCAAGGCCTGCACAGGCCAGGCACAGCTTGACTCGGAGGAGGAACAACCTGAACCTGCCTCAGTAGGCAGAAGGAGGTGTGCCCAGTATGCCTTGTCCTTGGCAAAGAGGCAACGCATAGCACATACACTGGCTCAGTAGGAACCCTGGAAATGATACCTCTCTCTGACTCGCACATAAAATAAAAGGGATGCCTAACTTGACACTACTTGTTTCCAAACATGTATAGGGAGTGTAGTATGTGCATCCGACATAGGCAGCCCTGCAGCACCACCTGAGGCATGATTGCCATGTTTTAAGCAATATAAAGCAGTGCTAAGCAGCTTTTACCAATATCTAGTATATGTAAACAAAATTGCTTGTGCAATGTTGGCCAAGGTCGGGCAAAGTTGAGCAAAGTCAGTTAAACATGCTCATATCTGCTTTACTGTTCCTTAAGCAGTCTGGTCTGGCCAAGATGAAAATAAAAAGCAGTGATAGGGCTTGAACCCAGGATACTGTGCACTATAGTCACAGTACTGAACCACTAAGCCATGAGAGCATTGCAGTAGCACAGACACAGCAGTACAATTGTACACTAATGCAAACACAAAGCAATGCTGTATCATGCCCCTAATGAGGGAAATGGGTAACCTCACCCACACGCCTATGCAGACAGAAAACATCAGACCAAGCGTTGTGATGTGGGTTGTGTAGGCTATGAAGTCGCAAGCTAACATATGTGACAATAGATGCTAAGATCTGTAGTACAGTAGTATGCCTCAAGCCAGTACGATAGGCAACAGTACAGACTGTAATGGTGTCCTGTACATAGCAGTGCAGGCACAGCAAATGTGTATAAGTGTCAGGTGAAACCCACATCCTATGTACACCCACAGTAACAATCTGGTGTGCCCATGGGTAGAAATGTACAAAGAATAGCTGTCCCCCCTGTATGTAGAAATGTTGATAGGTCTATGCAAAGTGTCTCATGGAAGCCCTGTAGGCAAAGCATGATCCCTGTTGATCTATTACACAAAGGTGAGCCCTGCTGTAAAAATACACCTTGATTTACCATACACATATAGCATAAATGTGTATACTGTGCGTGCTCACACACTCCAACAAATGTAGCGGATTTCATTCAGCATCACACTGAAAGGTCATACTGGGCATGCTCACACACTTAATGAAACGAAGCAAATAGGCAGGAAGATACTGAAAGGTCATACTGGGCATGCTCACACACTTAGGCTAAATACGGATGTGATAATAAGGGATCTATGGACAAATGTGTATAGTCATCTCTACTTCCAGAAACACATTCACAAAGTGGTCTGAAAATCCTGCTATGTGTTCACACAAACTGCCAAGGTCTGTGCATGTAGGTCAAAGGAGGTTGACACTACTCAGCAGTCATCAGACCTGTCAGAGAGTACCACAACACACTTGCGATGAATCTGACTAGGCACATTCAGCAGCTAGAAAGACCAATGAAGTACCTTAACAAGAGGATTACTGGCCTCAAATAGTTGCCCCATGCAACAAGAATGAATGTAACCCAAGCTGTACTCTGTTGCATACTGTCTACGCAGGAGATCTCTGCCCAACAGACAGGTCCATGTCATGGTTACACTCAGATCTGTTCTGAGTTACAGCTCAATGGCACTAAATGTACAGAGCCAACTGATATTGGCAACATCCTGGCAGATAGGATCAGTGTTAACTTTAACCCCCTCTCACCCATGAAAGAGCACGTCTATAATGGAAGACTGCAAAGTTGCTGTCATCACGGCTGCACAGGTAGAAAACACTCTCCAAAGCCAGTATCAAAGCAGCCATGGGACTAGATAACTTCCCAAGCTGTGTAGTATCTACTTCCCTGAAGTAAACATTAACATAGATGTTCTGTGGCTACTGAAGTTTCCAGAGGACTGCAAACTAGGAGCCATCATTGTAAACACTAAAGATATGGACATCCTACAAAAGGGCCTCACTGAGACAGATGGCTGTTGTCCAAGCTATGGGCTGTAGCTCAATGCCAAAAGGTGCATTATCATCACCTTTGTTAAAATCTCTGTAGCCAAGAACTACAACATAGGTGGTAGTATACCTCACACTGTAAGTGTGACAAGAGCCTTGGGTCACAGGTGGACAGTGGATACAACTGTGATAAGCACATTCCCACAATAGTCAGGAAACCCTCTTATGTGGTACACCTCATCACAAAATGTGTCTCATGCAGAATAAAAGAGGACATTGTTCCCCTCTACCCACCACTCACTAGACTTATAAAAGAGTACAACGTCACTGTTGCTATGTACCTCACAAGACAACTACAACAACTGGAAAGCCAGCAGCAATACCTCCACAAAGAGCATTAGTGGCCTGAAATACATGCCATACACAGACCATCGCAAAATGCTCCATCTGTACTCCCTTGCATATCGCCTACTCAGAGGTGTTCACTGCCTAACATACAAAGCTATGTCAAACATAGAGCTGCTGGATATGATCCACATAAAACACTCACAATCACTCTGACCTTTGGACCCAAAACCATGAGTGAAATACAAAAGGAAGGGGTGTAGCCATTTACCTTATGGATATCCACACCTTCAGGTTACTGGCACAGCATGAGGCCTTGGAGACCATGCAAGTGCAACTAACATTGGGTAAAGCTGCCCATCAGATTGTAGCCTGCTACAGATCACGTACCTTGTCTCAGGAACCTCACTCAGTATTCCGGAGAATAATGGCAAATATAAAGGTCCTATCAAACACCATTATATGAGGAGATTACAACTACCCAAACATTGAGTGTGTGAATTACTCATAAACAACGTCCTTTGCCCAATGTGTCCTACAGTTAAGAAACTCTAACACCCTGGAACAGCTGGTCAGCACGCCCACTGCAGGTGACAACATACTGGACATGATCATCACCAACATGGGGTACCAGTGTTCCACAACAGAGATAAACCCCTCGCTGGGAATATCAGATCATGAAGTAATCACACTGGACATCCACAGCCCGCCCCCACACCCAGTCAATGAAACCACTGTGAAGACATTTGCAAAAGCAAACTGCACACTTCCCAAGACCAAAGTGGAAAGTTCCGAAGACCTCTTGCTATAGGATAATGGTATGCAATCTGCAGAAACATTTACAAGTGCATCCTATGAGCATCTACAGGGATGCATGGAATGAGACATCACAAATAAAACCAAGATGCACTCCTCCAAAAATAGGACAACAAGCAGGTGTTTGTTGTCCATAAATAATAGACAAGAGAAGGAGGAAACGAACACATGATAGAGCCAACGTCACTAAAGGAAAGGTATCACTGATCATTATCAGGAAGAAACAATGATCACTCATAAAATAATCCAAGTATGGTTTCTAAAGACAAATAGCCAAGGAAAGTAAGAATAACAACCACAAAGCCTTCGGCAGCTATACCAGACATGTAGGTGTCAACTTCCAAATATGCTGTCAGCTACTGAAAAAAGGAATGAAATACACCAAACCAACTTTCATTGCCCACATCCAGAGGGACAAGTTCAGTGTAAACTCCCCCCCATCACCCTCAAAAGGGCCTGTGTCCATCACAGAAGGATGCAGAGACCCAGACATCATGGACATGCAGGTAAAGACAGCCCTCACCAAAGCTAAGAACATAGCATCAATGTGACTGTATGTTGTCCCAGGCTGCATCTTACACTAGGCTCATAAGGAACTACACACTCACCTACATTCACTGTCCAGACTCAACCGTACCACAGGCTATGTACCCAAAGAATGGCATACACTAACAGTCATCCAGCTCCACAAAGGGTGTGCCAAAACAGAACCTGGAAACCATTGCCCAATATGTCTACCCAGCCGGGTCTACAGAGCTATTGAGCCAATTGTCATGGAACCCATACACTGAGACAGTGGAGATCTCCAGACACTGGACTCTACACAACTTTGCCTTGTTAAAGGCAGAGCCTGGCTCCCAAACCTAGTTGAGTTATTTAAAACAGTTACCATGAACATAGATGAAGGTGAAAGTAGTCCACACAGCCCACCTGGACCTCACTAAGGGCTTACTACACCATTCCCCACTCTGTCATCATGGACAAGTGTACCAGCTTGAACATTAACAGCTATGTCACAGGATGGGTGGCCAAGTGGCTTACAGATCAAACACACATGTTCATACTTGCGGGTGCCATGTCCAACTCTAAGCCAGTCACAACTGGCATCACACAGGTCTTGGTCCTGGGAACCCACCTGTTCAGTAGATACTGCTCAGAGGTACAGGGATGCATGGCAGGTGTATGACTGAACAGGTTTGCAGATGAATGGTAACTGTGGTCCATAATCGACTGTACAGCTGACACAGACATCCTCCAGAAGTGTCTTACAGAGACAGATACCTGGTGTCAAAACAATGCCCTCAAGCTGAATGACAAAGAATGCATAGTCATCCCCTTTGGGTAAAACAAAGTGCACACAAATTACCACATAGGTGGTAATCCAGTATGTATGGAGAAAGTCATTATGGCCCTGAAGACATGGGTAGATAGTAAACTCACCTTTGATGATCACATGCCCAAAGTGTTTAGACATTCCTTCAATGTAGCCCATCTAATGTCACCTAATGTAACCCACTTCGTATAGTCTGATGATGTCACCATCCTACAAATATACCTGTGGAAAGGATAATTTCCAGTAATGTGTATAGCATGTTGTGTTAATGCATACTCCTGTAGTATCATGAAGTAGTTAGGTAGGGGTTTGAATTCTGCACTGGACAACTGTGTGTTTGTGTGTGGTCTCCTTGGGAAGGAGCAACCTTTTAGGAGAGTAGGAAGAGACCTCAAAAGCGGTAAACTAACCTTTGTCAAGTCTGATGATGTCACCATCCTACAAATATACCTGTGGAAAAGAGAACTCCCAGTACGGTGTATAGCGTGTCGTGTTAATGCATACTCCTGTAATATCATGAAGTAGTTAAGTAGGGGTTTGAATCCTGCACTGGACAACTGTGTGTTTGTGTGTTGTCTCCTTGGGAAAGAGCAACATTTTAGGAGAGTAGTAAGAGACTTCAAGAGTGGTAAACTAACCTTTGTCAAGTCTGATGATGTCACCATCCTACAAATATACCTGTGGAAAAGAGAACTCCCAGGAATGTATAAAGTGCATCATGTTAATGCATACTCCTGTGGTATCATGAAGTAATTAGGTAGGGGGTTTGAATCCTACACTGGACAACTGAGTGTGTGTGTTGTCTCCATGGGAAGGAGCAGCATTTTAGGAGTGTAGTAAGAGACCTCAAAACGGTAAACTAACCTTTGTCAAGTCTGACGATGTCACCATCCTACAAATATACCTGTGGAAAAGAGAATGCCCAGTAATGTGCGTAGCGCATCGTGTTAATGTATACTCCTCTAGTATCATGAAGTAGTTAAGTAGGGGTTTGAATCCTGCACTTGGTAAGTGTGTGTGCTGTATGTGTGTGACACTGTTGGTCAATGTGTTGTGGGTTTTGCTTTTACCACTGTATGACATATCAGTATGCATTGCACATGTGAGCTAGCTGTGTGGCAAATACATATCCGTACATGTTACCTCAATGAATGCATGTGTGGGAACCCTGCTTTCTCCAATAACACAGCTGTCATCCTTGCCAGACTGTGCTGCTGCTTCCCAGACCTTAGGTCACATCTGTATGCTTGTGACAAGCCCAGCCACTGCAGTGATCCCTGGCCTAGGTCACCTGTGTCACACAAAGTCATTACGGTTCCTATTGGAATGTGTGAGTGAGGGTCTATGGCCAAGGTATATGTCAGACCTGTTCAAACGCAGCAAAGTCTGTCAATGATGACTATTCATAACAGGTGTAGAACAACCTATGTGTATATGCATGCAGACCCCTCATTGCTTATGTGATCCACCAAGGATTCCAAAATACCTTTGGAAATGTGATTAATGAAGGAGAGATGACATAACACTTGGTTGCATGTACACATCGGTACCTGTTCATCATGTTGGTGGCTACTACCTATGTGGTACTGTGGGGATATATTCCGTAAAGGTGGATGACTATGCTTAGTTTGGCTTATAGCTTTACAGCATGGGTTTGACAACAGGCATCTGTCTGTATGATACCCTCGTGGAGGATGTGTGTGTCATCTGGAGAATGCATTATAGGCCACAGTATGCATTACCAGACGTGGACGGACATATCCCTACTGTGATTGCTTGTACCTAAGAGAGCTATATGCCAAACAGGAGTGGTCTCAGTAATGGGTGCAGGTGAATACCAGTGGTTACTGGCATTGTATAGTACCTGAAGGATCCAAATGTTGCTGTGTGTCCTACATCTGTGTGTCAGTTGTCAAGACATCATCTAACGATTGGTTATGGTCAGGCTTTTGAAGTGATGTATACTACCAGAATGCGAAACAATGACAGATAGTAACAGTATCACCCACAGCACAGTGTCAAACCATGTCATATACACATGTGTAGTCAGGTTCCGGAATGTGTGTAGTACAATGCATACTGGCCACCAATAGAAACTATGGAGTGTTACTGTGTAATACAGAGCATGTCACCCTGGCCATGTGTCCACTATGCACGTACATGCAGACAGTGCACCTCCACCATGTTCACAACTGTACACCTGCAAATCTGTTCTACACACATCCCACACATACTGTCCACTCTCTAACACATGCTGCCAATACTGCACACATCAGCCAAGTGGCACGTGGCTGGACAATACACAATTGGAACCAACACTGGTGTAAACAACACTACAATGACAATCATAGCTTTAATGCATCATGCCTGCTCAGCTACCCTTCAAGCATATCATTACACCCTACTGCCGACAACATGCTAACATTGCTATACTGCTTTATAGGCACCCTGTGCATCAGCACCATGGTAGCCTGTTCCTGCATCGATGTTACAGATGACAGGAGGTGGCACAGGTTTCATCATATGCACAGGGTGTGTTGTTGGTTTGTCAGAGGCCTACAGTGCGCCATACAATTGACATGTATGTGTGTGTGTGTGTGTGTGTGTGTGTGTGTGTGAGGGGCAAGAATACTGGAATGGGCCAATGTTGTTGTAATGTGTGTGGGTATGTGTTAGCCCTAGGTGTCTGGAGTATGTGTGTGTGTCTGCATGCACACAGTTCCACCATGTGGCTGCCATATACGGGTATTTGTGGGACAGCCACAGACTGTACCTGTGAGGCTTTACAGATCACCGTCTCTGGCCATGGATACAGTACCTGTGCCTAGCAGGGGTGCTACTGACACTATCAGGTACTAAGCCAGACTGGGTACTATCCCCAGAGGTGGATGGATGTACACTGGACACAGGTCCCTGCTGGGACTGCCCAGAGCCACATGCACGTGGTCTTCTAGAACGTTCTATGGACAGCCCACCCCCAACATTGCTGGGCTCATACTGGCACTACGGGAGCAGCTGTGGCTTGAGGGACATCCACTGCAACTGCCAGCTGCTGATGTTGCTGGCATACGTCCATGTCGACATCTCAACCGTCCCACACTTTCCTGACACATGGATATGACATTGCGGAGGATATCTAATGTCTCTCCCCAACGTCTATCAGTGACCTCAGTGTAATGACGGATGGCACCTACTAGGTCACAGATACTGTCAATGACGGCAGTGTTATGTGCCCTCTGTGCCCTTAATCCCTGTCTGGTGTACCGTTCCATACGTGCCTGTATCTCCATGACAGCCTGGAACATGTGTGACGTTGTCAGACCTGTGGCACGTCTGCCAGTGGCATGATGAGCAGCAGTGCTCCTACGAGAAGCCCTGGACATCTACCTATGTGGTACCCTTCCAGACATCTGGGTATGGCTGCTGTGTTGGGATGCATGTGCCATGGATACCACACTGTCCTGGCCAATGCCAACTGTATGCTGTCCCTCAGTTATGGGCATTGGTGATGGATGTATTGGCAGTATGACTGTATATATGGATGGGGTGGACAGCTGTGTACTGTCGATTGGTGGCCCAATGACAGACCCTGGCAAACACGCCTGTGCCTCAACACATCTATCTTCATTATCACTATGTGGCTCAGGGACATCAGTTTCCCTGCTGCAGTGAACCAGCCCTAACACAGCACCTGTGGGAGGAAGACAGGAAACACACTTTACGACCTGTACATGATGTCGGCACACATGCACACATGCATACATGAACACATGCACACATGCACACATGAACACATGAACACATGCACACATGAACACATGAACACATGCACACATGCACACAAATGCACTCCTCACTACATCAGATACCCACACACACCACCAGCAATCCAAAACATACTCAATAGTGGTTGAAGGTGGGTTACAGTATCACAAGGCTAACAGTCATATCACACGTGTCAGCATGCAGAAAATTTGTTGCTCAAGACCATACATTGCGAGTGTAGACAGCCCTTGTAAATAACAGTATACATGGCTTTGATGCATGTGTGTTGTTGTACAGTGATTGGCCTCACCCTGGAACGCAATGTATACATGGACACAACATTGCTGTGCAAGTATTAAAAGGTCTGCAATGTCCTGTGCATCATCACTCACAGGTATACATACCATGGCTAGATGTGTATCTGTGTGTCACATAGATATCCATTTCTGATTACAGTGTCTGTGTCTGTAGCAGATAATTGTGGACATAGGTTTAGCACATGCATGCTATGTATACACACAGGATGAGTGGTGCATGTATATGTGATGGAATACGAATTGCTCAACATGGCCATTGTACAGTGGTTATGGTGAGTGTAGGACATATTGTGGACATGCCATTGCCAGCCATGACATGGCATGCTACAACATGACTGCAACATTAAACATCACACATACCCAATGTGTGTCATGTGACCTATACACTCAATAGCATTACAAGACATATATGTGTCACTTTGTACAAATGGTGATTGCTATGCATATTGTGTATAGGTGCATATGTTTGCACACACACACCATTGAGGTGCATAGCAATGACTGCTATGTGTAGTACTGTGGTCACTGTAACTGGATGGGGTGTAGTACCATGAGCCATCATTATCATGCATCATGTGGTCACTCAAGGCTACTAATGTGTGCCAGACTGCCACCTAGCATGCTGTACCTGAACTGCAGTACCGTGGCTACATTCACAATTACACAGCCACTTGTTACATGGGTTTGTAAGGTGCCCAATAGGGAGCATTGCCTAACATGAATGTGTTATGTGTTGAAGAGTGTCGCACAGCCCCATGATAGGCCTCTACCCCTCAGGTATATTATGTGTGCTGTGTGGATGACATGTGGGATACTGAAGTGTGACCTTAGAGCGGGTGTCTGGATATGCCATGTGTAGCATGTTAAGGTGTACTGCGTATGACAAAGTTGTGTATGCTGTGTACATGTGTTATAACTATGCCTATCCAATGTCCAGTATGGTGTTGCCACAACTGTGTGTGATGCTCTGTGTATTTCATGTGATTGAGGCAGCTACTGACATTACTGAGATGTGCATAGTCTCACAGCAAACATGCACAGCATGCATTATGCGTAGGTGTGTTACGTGTACATGGCCTACACCTCACCTATGACATGCACATTTCATTAGCAATATTAAATTTATAACACACTCACCAGCATCAACCAGTTGCCTTGCTGTCACACCAGAGGGACCTACAAGAATATGAGACAGTTTGTCAGTGGCCACAACTGTGGCATTTCTACTGTGAGTTTGCTAAACTACAGTAGTACAACAGTCGACAGTCACAGGTGTACAGATTATTATATTCCAAATATCAGTACTGCACAACACTAGGCAGCACAACTGCTAAACACACAGTACACATCTCACATATGCATAATTTACCAATACAGGTAACAGTAGTCTACAGATAGGGCATGTTACCTGCATGCTTCATGTCAACATGCTGGGTGGCTCCGGCCTCCATGATGACATATGTATGGTGCTGTTCCTGTTGCTGGCCAGGAGCCACCACGCTTATGAGCAGCTCCTCCACTCTGGGGAGGGGGGATGAATGGCTACCCCACCACCTGTGGCAAGCTGTTGTCTACGGATATCAGACGCACGCCACCGGACATGTCTAAAATCACTGCAGTGATGGTGTACCTGCTCATATGTCCAGTTATGCATGCCTATGTCATTTACCCGACGAACAAGATCTTGCCACAGTGCAGTCCACTCATGCTGGTCCTGGCTGGTTCTAGAGAACAGCAGGGTGTAGTGCTGCACCAGGCTGCTGTGTATTTCCTGTTCTTCTGCAGCTGTATAACACGGGTTGCATTGGTGGGCCATGCCCCTGGAAGACAATTAAACAATATGTGCGAGCAAGTCATGTGGCACACTTAACATTCTAAAGTACAGATATCAATTAACTGCCATATATAGCATCCGATTGGCTGTCAGAGGATACACACTTTCAATACCACATATTAGTGCTCAGGCCACAACTGGCTGACAGTGCCTGGCACGCTCTATATATCAAACCATGTTCTGCACAGCAGCAAATAGAAGCCAGTATGTAAGACTATACACCAGTACATGGCACACTGTATGTGACACAATGCACCACCTAGCCACAGGAGGTATATATCAAGCTAGTGCATAAAGAAAGATGTCATCCATTGCAATGAATGTAAAGTACAGTTACAGTATTACCAGTATAACAACCTAGTCGATGCCACACCCCTGCCTAACATATGTGCACAGTTGTTAATATAGGTGGCATACTGCTGTACTAGACTATACATGTTGCTAGATACACACGTATACCCTATAACACACATATGATTGAGGGCATGGTACAGGAATAATTACACACACATCAGACATACATACAACACACAAATGTATGCCAACCCAGATGAGCTTTACCTGTGTACCATACAGTACTGTGTGTCACTACTTACAAAACCTTATGCCTGAGGTATGTAATCTGTGAGGACTACAGGGAACACACAAAACAGTGTTTCCAAGCAATGTGAACATACATCATACTGTACTGTTTAGGCCTACAGCTTCAGGTAGTACTACAGTTCATATGGGAGTTGGATTCCCCAGCAGTACCACTCACTAAGCATACATGTATTGCTTTAGCCTACAATGGGGCACCACAGTCGACAACAAGGGACTACGTCACACCGTATGCCATACTACTTTTTCTGCCTAGCAATAGCATACACATCTTTTGCTGGGATCACAGCTAGGACACAAACTACCATGACAGAAACAATTTCACACTAAGCTATCATACCTTTACAGACCTTACACACATTCACCAACACATTCACCATCACACTCAGTCAACCTCACATAGCAATTATTGCACTAAGTACATGTGTGTGTGCATCATGTCATAGGTAGGTAATATGCTATTGGCCCTAGGGCCTACAGCAGCCTAGCTATACGCTACCCTGGCCTTTGACACACATGTAATTTAATTTCACTTGCCCCTGTCAACCAGAGCCACAGAGGTGATTCCCGGGGTGTATTTCCTATCTCCCAACCAATCATCAGAAGTATTTATGACAACTGCTAATGAGGAGCTTTGTTTGCTATTGATAGGTGGTTTGTTCCAGAATATGGCATGAATATATCCCTCCAGCATGTGCTATTTAGTGAGCTGACAAGGTTTAGGGCCCTAGAGCGTGTATCTCAGAGGGATTGTAATATGTTTGCGTGGAGGATGTCCAACAGCTATGGGTGTGACATAGCTCTGTATGTTAGGCAGAGGTCACCTCTGGGTAGGCGGTATGCAACACAGTCTAGCTATGGTTTTGTGAGTCGGTCTACATAGGGCATCTGTTTGAGGCCGGTATTACTCTTTGTGAGGTATGTCTGTGGCCTTTCCAGTTGCTGTAGTTGTCATGTGAGGTACATACCACATGGGGCATTGTACTCTATAATGGGTTTTAAGTGTGATGAGTAGAGGGGAACACTGACTTATATTTCCCTAGATGACACACCTTTTGTGATGACATGTACCATGTAGACAGAGTACATGACTAGTGTGGCACTGTGATTATCAAAAGGGAGGCTACTGTCCACCTGTGTCCCATGTTCCCTTATCACACCTTCGGTGTTAGGTAGACTACCACCTATGTGGTAGTTAATGGGTACAGTGTTTTGGCAAGAAGGGATGGCACTGCAGTGTCAACACTGAGCTTCAGTCCATGCCTTGGTCACCAGGCACCTGTCACAGTAAGTATGACCCCGTGTCTCTCTCTCTCTCTATATATATATATATATATATATATATATATATATATATATATATATATATATATATATATATATATATACACATACACACATACATATGAACATCCATTGCTGTACATATAGATGTACATATAGGCACATATACAGTCCACTTTTCATGGTGGGAATATCAATTATGCGACAGTTGTGAGATATACAGTTATGTAATAATATTGCACAGTGTTGTGCAGAATGCATTGAAGGTGTCCTCCGCCCTTGTAGCTTTAGCAGGCCTCACTGGCTGCAGCACTGCAACACTGACAAATCATACCCACAGCGTTTAACCACCACATGTCAGATACCAGCACTGCATGCTGTTTTCTTTGCCACACACTACAACCTACATAGAAATATTCACATAACAACCTTCAACAACATATATATATATATATATATATATATATATATATATATATATATATTTATACATATATACACCCTTCACAAACAGTTGCAGTATGTCCCTTGCCCTATGCACATGTACAGATACATATAGATATGTACTGCTGCCACATATGGATGATTCCCAGTATGCAAAGTACTCTTCAAAAACATCTACTACATGCCAGCAAATACATATGTGTTACATACCTTTCCTTTGTACTTCTATGTTCCGTCTGTTTTTAAAGGAAATACTTTTTTTTGGGGGGGGGGTTTCTCTTTCTGTTGATGTTGCTCTTTCTTTTTCTGTGTCTGTCTGTTTCTGTCTCTTTGTCTTTGTCTGTGTCTCTGTCTCTCTCTCTCTCTCTCTCTCTCTGTTGCTGCAGTGATATTATTGCATGTGTGGACAGCAAGTACAGCCTGCTTTTCTAGGTATCTGCACATGTGCATGTGATGGCCTCTGCACCAATTGGTGCCCACCATTTAGTAATTGCATGCAGCCTGCTGTGTGGTAATTGCAGTACTCACTGTCATAGCAGCCCACTGCTATAAAATGCTAAGTTAGGTAGGTGTAGCCCTTTCAGCTTTCCAAGGTGGGGCCCATGCTTGTTTGCTGTGGACACCGTTGTGTCAGTCAGAAGGTTGGTATACTTCTTATATCTGAAGCTAGGGTTGTAGCCAGTGATTTGCATGTTGCACTCAAACCTGACTGTTGCTGCTTCTAGTACACACTTGTCAGTGTAGAATATTACTCACCCCTCCAAATGCTAACACAAGATACATGGGAGTATGTACTTTCTTTTCTAATTAGACAATTAACTGCCATACAAAAGTAGTTATTGCAATACATTCTTCTGGCACATGAACTGTTTGTGAACTACTATACTGTAAATATTAATTTACTCACTTCTGAACAGTTTGTGTTTTTTTGTGTTGACATTAGCACAGGCTGCTCAAGACAACTGGACAAATTTCAGTACTGAGTATGCCTACCTACATCCTTGGTAGAGCCTGAATACACAGGTATATTGTTCTTTTGGGTAGGGGTGCAGAAGTACAGAGAGCATTATTTATTATTGTGTGATGTTTATCTTGCTGAACATACAGGGTTGCTGTGTACCTGTTAGTCTATCAAGGCAAGTAGTCTGTCTGCATAGCTCCCACCTGTGGACATATCCAGATGGTAGCCAGAGGTTAGCCTATTATTGTTTGTCTGTGCACCACACCGGTCTTTTCAGCACTGGAACATTGGCATTGTCACAGTTGGTTGCTACCAGTACATGGCTACATCCTTTGATATTTCTGTGTTGTACTCCTACATAAGGGTATGCTTGTGGGACTCCTTCCAAAGCTATTTGCAGAGTGTGTAACAGCAGAAAAGCTGATATGCCTGTGTGTTTCTGTCTCTGCCAGGCCTCTGATACACTCAGGTATATATTTGAACAACCTCAGGGGAAAGGTACATATAAGTGAGGTACACCTGTAATATATTACAGACATTAAGTTCAGACTGTGAGAGAATCACAGCATATGTATTAATACACATTTTCTGACGTGCAAGCAGTGTCTACTCTTACTTATTGACATTATTGATTAAGTGTAATTCCCCACTTTTCTGCCTAACATCAGTACTTTTCAGAGGGATTCAGAGGGACACAGCTAACATTTGTTTACGAATCCGGGACATCCCTGACAAGCAGTCACAGTTGGGAAGTATGGCCTCTGCCCTATTCAAATATGCCAGTGTTTATCCTGCTCTGATACTGTGCGGGGTTTGTAAAGTGCTACTGTAACATTAATTCCTGCTAGAATGGCTGGTTCTCTTTTCAGTCATGTCATGCAATTCCACAACAACTGCTGGTAAAGATCCACAGAACAAGATTTGTGTTATGGCATTCCTATTTTCCCTTTACATTCACTCATTGTAATGCATGATATATTTATTACAGCACCAACTTGTTGTATGTCTACTGTGGCTTAGTGGTACTTCATGCAGTGTAATGTGTCCAAGGTCCGGGGTTCGAGACTGACAGAGGTGTTTTATTTTGCTGCTCAGCAGAAAAAGGGCCCTGCCATGCAGAGTGACTAAGGCACTTTTAAGCAGTTGTAAGTGGGTTTGTGTGGGTTTGCGCGACGCTTAGCAATACTTAGCTAAGCGCACACCAGCGTACACTCGCGCAAACCCATTAACTACTGCTTAAAAGTGCTTACTCCCGCTAACCCCTGCGCTCATTTCTTTGAAAGAAAAGAAAATGGGGAGATAGGATAGTGTTGAAAAAGGGGCACAAAGAGGGAAATACAGTAGGGAAACCAGCTCGGGATGTGCAGGACGGGTGTAGGGAAGGTCCATAGCTGCCCATTTCTTTAACAGCAACAGCTGTGCATATACTTGTAATTTGGAGGGAATTTTGAAACCTTACACCCCTGAGAGAGGGGTGAGGACAACGAAGTATGTTGTACTGCCAGTTGAATTTCAGTGTCTGTGTCCGGCGGACATTTGTGTAAAATGGGCAGCTATGTATGGGGCGTGATTTTTTTGCGGGAGCAGATTGCCCATTTTTTTTTTCAGGTGAGAGTGGAATGTGAGGTAGAAGTAGGTATTTTGTGGGAGGTAGGTTGGGGAGGTAAACAGACAAGACAAACAAGACACATACAGGGGTGGAATATGACACATGGAGTGGGTAAACACAATTGATGGGGAAGGATGTTTGGAAATCGCAAGCCCATGAGCCCACAGATGGTAACAGTGGAACTGAGATCCCCACCCATAGGCAGTCACCACTGCACCTTCACAGCCCAGAGGGTGGCTGTGCTGGGGGCTGCGTGGGAGGGGCAGGCTCACCTGTGAGTCGTGCCACTCTTGCCTCGAGCTGGTGTAGGGGATCAGCGACTGAATGCTGGATCTCCCTACGCACCACAGCCCGGACCTTTCGGAGGGTGGCAGGTGGCCCTCTTCCACCCACGCTTGCACGGGGGGATGAGTCCCACCCCCTGCAGCCCTTCCACCCGAAGGTGGCACAGGACCAACGGAGGAGGGGGGCCCGGGCTGAGCACCGGACCTGCTGGTGCTAGGTGCAATTGCCAGCTGAGGAGGGACAGGTGGGTCCGCTGGGACCGGCCTTCCCATACGTTCTGTGTTTAGGTCTATTTAATGACAACATAGACAACAGCATTCCAAATTAGTTGTAACAGCATGCAGTAATATTCCCATTAACCCAACACACCAGGGTTCCAACAGTTGAACAGCAAGCATAACACATGCATATATTGAATGACAATGGACATTCCAACAGCATGCAGGAATGATTGGTGGCAACAGGCCACCAAGATTGTGGTGTTTGAACAGGGCACATGCATCAATGTTTTGAGATTACACATACCCATTGAGGTGTGGAATTGCATTGTTTATGCACATACAGTAGGGTGTAAAAAGATACCTCCATTAACATCTTATATGTACTTATAGTTTACACTACATTCCTAATGACTGCAGATGTATATCCTCTACATGTATTATTACAATAGGCAACGTGCATTAGGTTGTGTAATGGGTTTGGCTAGTTCATTATATACCTGACCTATATCTGACATACTAACTGTCCAGGATGCAGATGTTACTGCTACATATTTATTTATTTTATTTATATTTATATATCTACATATCTGGATGTGTTCACGTGACATTTTTAGTTATATTTCTACAGCCCCCTACATTTCTAGCAGCACACTCACATTTCTGGGGAACACATTAACAAGCTACTCATGTGTCAGATTTACCAATGCATTCCAGCCATTAACCAACTGTTGAGGACTGTATATATGCTTTACAGCTACTGGCACTCCCTTCATCCACTTTATATGGGACTGCCCAACTGTGGGTTGACAGCACTTAATACAACAGTACTATTTATATAATGCAAGAGTACAACAACATTTCAAAGTAAGTGACACGGACACACTCCAGGTATTATACCACTATTAATTACATTACACACTTTTCTAGAGGCTCTCTCATTTATTTGATATTACGGTGCATGCAGAAGACTTATTCAAGATGTATTATACCTTTATTAATAGGTTACAACACAATTTTCAGGCTCACTCACTTATTTTATATAACAGTACATGCAGAGATATTATTCAGGACTTATTTTACCTTTATTAATGGGTTACAACACTCTTTTTCTGTCTCTCTCACTTATTTTATATAACAGTACATGCAGAGAAATTATTCAGGGCATTTTATGGCTTTATTATTGGGCTACAACACTTTTTTCAGGCTCTCTCACTTATTTTATATAACAATGCATGCAGAATAATTACTAACCTGCCTGGTGGCACAGCCTTAGCAGCCTATCTGCATAGGCTTGCTCATTCGCAGCACGGACACCTGCAGCTGTGAAGTAAATGAAGGGATATTGAGACATACCTATCCATTATATAGACTAATATAGCATTTCTTACATACTTCATTCCATGGCTACCTACTCAGTAGTGGGGCATCTTGCATGTCACGGGCCTCCTGTATCCATTGGTTCAGTAGGTCCTGCTTCCATCTCTTCAGGTCTTCATGATGGTGACGGACCTGCTCACCAGTCTGAGGGACACCTGTGGCACTGGTGAGATCATGAGCTAACCGGTTCCAAGCCTCCGCTTTGTACTCTGTCCCTTGAAACTAGCCCTGCAGGAGTCTTGACTCATGATGGTGGACAAGGAGCCAAACCATGTATTTTGACTCCTCGATGCCTCACTGTTGCACTCGAAAGCGAGTACCCTCTCCAGCACCGGCCATTCTGACTGCAGATGGGAGCTACAATCAGTTATGGTGAGTATTCCCACCTATGGAGCTTAAATATGCCTCATTTCCCACACTTATTTGTGATTGGCCATTTTTGAAAATTCTCAGCTAACAGCAAGCCTGCTTAGCAATGGTTAAACTTCCATTTATAAGTATATGTATATTAACAGTGCATGTTTATGCTAAGCTGTCATGGCTTAGTGGTTCAGTACTTTGATTATGGTGCACAGTGTCTCCGGTTCGACCCTTGTCATTGTTTTTAATTTTACTACTCTCCAGACAGGCTAGGGGGTGTGGCTGTGTTTAGGCGACTTTGCTCAACGTTGCTCTACGTTGTTCCACATTGCCCGACGTTGTCTGACCGTGCACAGCTCCGTGCAAACCTATTGCGCTAGGTAAAGTGCTGCTTAGCTATGGGCAACTATATTGCACTAGGTAAAGCGCTGCTTAGCTATGGGCAACTATATTGCGCTGGGTACAACGCTGCTTAGCTATGGGCAACTATATTGCGCTGGGTACAACGCTGCTTAGCTATGGGCAATTATATGTCAATATCCTTAATGCTGCTCACCTTCTTATATTTATATATATACATTTTGTTCACTAATACATAGGCCATTTCAATGCTTTTTACTAAATTTCATTCATATATGTCAGGAATTATTGTATATACTAATTTAAAACATAAAATAGAAAGGGGAGTGGTGGGACTAGAACCGGGAATGTCTCCTCTTTGTGCGAAGGCTCTACCACTATGCTATTGGACTTAATTTGCATAAACATTTCTTATTATGCTCTTTGATGTTGAAATTGCTAACTGTAGCTAAGCAATGGGCACACACACGCAAATACTTGCAAATACGGGCAGCTATATTGGGAATTATAAAAAAAATAGTTTACATTTTACAATTACAAAGGGGTTTAGTATGCGGGGATGTGTAGTGTTTGCTATGTGTACATTTCAGCGGACTCGCTCATTGCACTTGTCATTTTCACATTTATATGGTTGCAGGGGCATGGATATTTGGACTGCTCAGCAGTCCGACATGCCCCCTGCAGTCTTACACGCTCCGTGTTAGCCTTCCAGTTGAGTCAGCGCACCCTCATGCATATGCATGACGTGCTGACATCATACTCTTAGACGGCAGGCTCCGAGTAAGACTTAGTTAGTCTTACACGGAGGATTACTGAATCCCTCCCATACTGTTTTAAAGTTGTCAGTTTGGTAGATATTTGCCATGGTTTTTAGGTAGACTACAGGTAGACCTATGGAAAATGGGTTAAAAGAAAGATTAGGTAATAAACAACAGTAATATTAGTACCGAAATATGCAGAGAGAAATGGGGAGCTTAGTAATATGGCTGCCACTTTTTTGAGGCAGTTGTAGAAGAGTAAAGGGAGTGGACGGCGGGGGGGGGTGTTGCTAGGTTGATTTGGAACATAGGCAAATGTTTGCATCTCTGAGGTGATTTTTTTTGTGTGAATTTAAAATTTTTGTGGTTTGTTATAAGTCTGTCAGTTGGTAAGGCATTCCAGAGTTTTGATATAGTGTAGAAGTATAGACATTGTCCAGCTTTTTTGTTTGGTCTGTGTAGGGTTACTAGTTTCTTATCTTCAGATTGGAGTGTTCTGGTGTGTTTGTAGGTTGTGAGGACTGAGTTGAGTGCTGGGCAGTTATTGGATTGATATATAACTTTGTGAGCCATATTGAGTTGTAGGTTGTCTAGGAGTTGTCAAAGTTTGAGCCAATTAAGGGCAGTGAGAGTTGTGCAGTGGTATGTATTATGGAAAGAGTTTATAGCAAATTTAGCAATTTTATTATAACAAGATTCCAGTTTGTTTTTAGGGTATGTAAAATATTATTAGCAATGTAAAATATTATTAGCAGAGAGCTAGGCTGACAGGCAGACACTGTACTACTGTATCCGTTAATATTTATTTGTATTAGTACAAATTCTTGCCAAATAGTTAATAATGTCAGTTATTTCAATTCTATTATAATACAGCTAGATAGACTAATGCACACTTAGTCCAAAAACGTCACCAAAGAGTGAAACATATTGTCCAGTTTATATACTCTTTTAAATGTCAACCAATGTTATTTTTAATGTCCTTGTGACCTGTACTTCTGGTTTGCATGATTTATGTCCTTCTTTGGTTATGCTGTATCTGAAGACTTCACAAAAAGTCTCTCCACATCATCTTTGCATCACTTGAAGTATCTGTATTTTATTTCATTTATTTCTGCATTTGAAAGCTCAAAGAAAGTCAACTTCCTTTTTTCTATAACAGGATGCCTTTACAGTAAGTCCACAGCTATATGTTATTAATATCTAAGCTGAACATTCACAAGAAATTAACTGTTTTTGCAAAGCAAACCATATTTTCTTTTACTGCACACACAGTATAATTTTGGGGAAAGCATTTTAATTTATACAATCTCTATCAAATTTCCCTTTTTAATTAAAACCAAGAAAATTGTAAGACAATTTACAACACAATACAATCTTCAGTACTTTGAATCCCTTGGTCTGTTGCAACATACACATTCCTTGCATTCAATGCTATCTCTTCATACAATGTTACATTACCAACAGCTGTTACTTGATTAATACTTTTATTAACACAAATCTTAACACACATGCAAACTGTTGTAATTAAGCAGATAATGACGATAAGAGCAATTAATGCGGAAATTATAGTACACCACCATAGACCCATAGCCATTACTTATTTACTCTTAACTGCTTTCATGCTTGCTTAAGCAAGTTGTCAGCCTTGCAGTTACACAGAAGCATTTATTTCAGAATCTTGTCAAGTTAACCCTTGCTTTACAAGGCAAAACCTTGTATTAGAAACAAGCATATTTTGCATAATTTCATTATTGCTTTGGGAAAAGAATATTTAAAAAAGCAATTTGCAGGAAAATGTGATCCTCTGTACTTAATAGCCTTTCTTCATTGTTAACAACAGTTACTTGTTTGACAGTTTTATTAACACATCTCCTCTGTTATATCTGAGATAGCTCCATAAGTTGCATTTGCTATTAACATTTATTAACTTTGTAACTTTCCATATTGCCTTAGTGGCACTATACCAGTGACAATTTTCAGCTCCTGAAATAACACCATTTCCTATGTCCACCTGTTTTAAAATCTTTTCCTACTTTTTTTATCATGAACCTCCCTGTTTTCTGGTGATTTTTTACCATGTCCTCTTGTAATGTGTGAGTAATTCTCATTATTGGAACTGCATACTCTATGTAACAGAATTTTTCTTCTTTTATCTCTTCCTTAAAAGAAGTATTATGTGATAACTCCCACGCTGTTTTTATTTTATACTCAAGCTTTTTCACATGACCAGAGTTGGTATAAAGTAGCAACTCTGACTGTCCTTTTCTTTTAGTATCCCTTTTTCTATTTCCATCAACTGTAAATGTTCTTTTATTGCTGATTGTTTTACAACTCTACTTTTATAAGATTTTTTAAACATAAAACATTTATGTGTAACCTCTACAGGGACTGCATGTAATGGCATTTTCCCTCTGTAAGGAATGTGGCTAAAAAACAAGTTGACTTGTTACTTGCCTTTGCAAACAAATTTTGCATGTCCAAAAATATATTGAAATCAGGTATTCGATCATGATGTCCCTGTTCTCATATCTGAGTATCTCTCCCCGTTTTTAATTTGCAACTGTTTTATTTGCATACATTTTTTTAGATTGCATTGTCCTGTCCATAGATTGCTATTATAGAAACAAATTTAAACTTTTCTAAGACTGTTAACAGACTGTTACTGTACTGATACTATTTGATTGTTATTAACTTACACTGATTTTTATGAGCCAAAATGGTTTGCTGCTTTTGCTTCAATTTTTATTAGCTGAAAAATGCTATTTGTCTAAGTTTTTATTAAGTTTTTAATGACTCTGTACTTTACTACCTGGATGTATTCCTGTGTATTATTTCCAGGATGCCAATTACACCAGTCTGACTAATGATGTTCTTGCTGTACTAGTTTGTTTATAAGACTGTTTGCTGTTATATTTTATGTAAGACATTGTTTTGAAAATATGACATTACAGTCACTGTTTTTGACCAAGACTGATCCTGTTTACTGTATGCATAAGGTACCTTTGGAGACATACTGTACTTTTAATGTGGGGGTGGGGTTCACCCTACTCTTGTTACCATAGAACCTTTTGTCATTTAGGATTTGTCATAGGTACTGCCGTAAATGTTACTCCATTTCCAGACATAGATGTGGACATACATACCCAACATTTAATTGCATTGTTTAGTTTTGCATATACCATTTGCATTACTGTAAATGTATTTACTGTATCTGTATTAACTTTAACTTTACACTGTATCTGTATTAACTTTAGCTTTGCACTGTATCTGTATTAACTTTACTCTGTGTCTGTATGTGTGTAGGTTATTTCTGTGTTTATTTTGAATTCGTCCTGGCTTATTAAACTAGTAAAGTTACCCTTTTTAGTAAGGCAAGGGGTTTGTCCTTCCTTCTGTTCATTGCTTACCTCCTTTTTCTGTGTACCCTGATGTTTGCAGTTTATTTGCATATATTTATGATTTACCTGTTCCCATTGTTCTATACACCTCTTTATATCCTCTCCCACCTCTTTGGGGAGTGGATATTGCTTCTGAAAAGGAGGAATGTTATCCGAAGTATTACCTACACTCACTGGTACTGCTAACTTACCACAGTCTGTCTTTGATGTAGCCCACAAGGGCTGAAGTTGTGATTTGATTTGCTTCCATTTATCCTGCAGTTGTGAATGCCTCTTGTTAATGTCTTTTTTATAGTTACTTACATCAATTACAAAGCAAGGAAATTGCTGAGCTGTCAATTACTATTCCCAGTTTGCCGAGAATATCAACCCCAAGGATTGTTGTTCCACAACTGGAATTCATAAGAAATGTACCCTGCATTGAAGATCCATTCTCTGTGGAACATATTTTAACTGGATTACTGCTTATGGCCATGCAAGTGCTGCCATCAAAGCCTTGAATGTAAGATTTTTTTAACTGATTTACAGGTAACTGTTTGTTTGACTGAGACTGCTGCCCCTGTATCAAGTAGGACATCTTTTCATAGTGTCTCCTCCATTAACGAGCGTCCATTCTTTCCACGTTTAAAATTTGTGAGAAAGGTTACTTGGGTGGGGGGCACACCCCTAATCAGCATTCTGATCTGTTTTGTTTCTGATTACACAAACTGCATGTTCTGTTCCCTGTTGACTGTTAGTGTCTTCCCTGTCTAATGTGTACTTTGTACTTTCAATTTCACGTTTTAATTCCTGACTTGCACCGTGTGTGCAATCATATGGTGGGTTTTCTGTGTATTCCATAGGGTATACTTTTATTTTTTATGTATCCCTCTGTGTTTG
This sequence comes from Protopterus annectens, assembly GCF_019279795.1. NCBI lineage: Eukaryota > Metazoa > Chordata > Ceratodontiformes > Protopteridae > Protopterus > Protopterus annectens. The sequence continues at coordinate 521,133,509 of NC_056750.1, forward strand.
TTCCTGTGACTGATTCTCCCTTGATGTATTTTCTTTATCTTGATTTCTTTCCCTATTTTGGGGTTTTGAAGAAGCACTATTATCTGCATAGATACCCTTTTGTATTTGACTTTCCTTCCATCTTTTGTAATATGGACAATCCTGTTTAATGTGGCCTATTTTCTTACAAGTAAAACATGTCACCTGTTTTTCTGAACTTCGTTGTGTATCTGTCTGTAACCCTGGCGGAGCAGAAACTGCTCGTGTTCGTCCTGTGTTTGTTTTTTCATTATTTATTTTATTATTTATTTTATTTTTATTTTATTTTTATTTTACATTTGTTGACCGGGCTAGTCTAGCTGGATATATGTCCATTTTCAGTAGAGGCCTGGGGAGAAAAGCTCCAAGAAAAACATACAAAAAGAAATCTAAAATTCATAACAGATCAAACTAAAAAATACAATTGTAACAAAAAAAAATATTTTTTTTTTATACAAATACAATAGTCAGTGAGGATAACATTAGCAGTAAGCATCAATGGGTAATGTAAAAGAGATGGTCAATATCTAATATATACATAAATTTATTTGCAATAATGTGGTATTTTGCTTCTTTAGGGTAAAATTATAAAGTTTCAGAGTAATTATTAGTTTAAAAGGAAAAAAGTTAGTCAGGGTTAGTACAGGAGCATAGCCAGTGTGCCTTAAGAAATAGCTTTAGATTCTTTTTAAAGAGTGAAAGAGAAATTTGAGTTGTGAGTTCAGTGGGTAGTAAATTCCATAGCTTTCCTACAGAGTTAGAGTACAGGGAGTCACCTGATGAGTTATTGGATCTTGAAGTGTTGATCAGCAGTTTGTTTGAGGAGTGTAAGTTCTTGAGATTATTGTAAGGTGTAATGATGGTAGAGAGTATTAGAGTGTTGGTGGGTTGATGCAGGGTCTTGTGGACAATGGCAAGCTGGTGAAATTGAAGATGGTTAAGAAATTCTAGTCAGTCTAGTTGATTTAGGTTCAGACAGTGATGAATTCTGAAAGGAGAGCCTGTAGCAAATCTAGCAATATTATTATAGGATGTTGCCAGTTTGTTGAGGTTGTTTTTAGAAAGGTTAGTGTATATAGGGGAAGCATAGAGTAGTGTTGAGATTAAGTGGATTCTGGTTATAGTGGTCCTAGCCAGTGGTGTAAGAAAGGGCTTGATTATGTAAAGGGATTCCAGTTTTTTGTTCACTGATTTTATTGTGCTGTTTATATGACTATCAAAGTTGAGGTTGCTGTCTATTGTTATTCCTAAGAGTTTAGTGGTTGTGTCGGGAGAAATAATAGTACCATCATTAGATGTGAGTGTGAGATGAATAGGGGTGGAGTTTTGGGTTGGTTTGAAGAGTAACAGTTTCGTTTTTTGGGGGGGGGGTTAAGGAGGAGGCAGCAGTTTGAGAACCATTGTTCTACAGTGTTGAAAGCTTTTTGGGCAAGAGATTTAAGTTAGTTTGAGAGGTGGCTGTACAGATAATAGTAGAGTCATCTGCATATTGAATGCAGGTGGTGTGTGGGATTGCTGATTGAAGGTCATTAATATAAATGGAAAATAGGAGTGGGCCTAAAATGGAGCCCTGTGGAACACCGAGGGAAATACGAAGGTTATTAGAGAGTTTATTTTGCCAGAGTACAGCCTGTTGCCGGTTTTCAAGGTAAGATTTGAACCAATTCATGGCTAGGGGTTTGAGTGAAAGGGATTTCAGTATGTGTAGGAGGAGTTTGTGATTAACCATTATCAAAGGCTTTAGATAAATCAATGAAGACTGCAGAGGAAAGAATATTATTGTTACGGTTTTTATTGATGCTGTCTGTGAAGGATAGAAGGGCAGTGGTGGTACTGTGGAAAGGTCTGAATCCACCTTATGGAGAAGGTGGTTAAGTAGTTGCTTATGGATGCATTTTTCCATTATTTTAGCAAGAGGAGATAGCAGAGCTATAGGACGAAAGTTAGAATAGTCATTGGAGTGTCCCCCTTTATGTAGTGGGATGATATGGGAAATTTTCCAGATGGATGGGATAGTTCCCTCACTTATGGTTCTGTTGATCAGAATGGAAATGGGGTAAGCAATGGCTTTAGCTCCTTTTTGTAGGAATTCTGCTGGGAGTTGGTCTGCTGAGGGGGTGGTAGGTTTTAATCTTTGGAGAAGGGAGCAAATGAAGGAAGTAGACACAGGTTATAAATGAAATGGTGGGGGTGGGATAGTGGTAGAAGTAGGCAGATTTGAGGTATCAGGAGATAGATGGCTAGCAAGATTTTGGATAGCGTCAGTGAAGAAAGAATTGAAGGCATTAGCAGTTTGAGAGGGATTGTCAGGGTTGGAGCCAAGTGGGTTGGGAGTGATTGATTGACCTGGGTAAAGAAGTTTGTTAATGCTAGTCCAAAACTTTTGTGGTTCCTTGTGGTAGGTTTGCTGTATTTGAAGGTAAAAGTTATTTTTGTCTAACAGGATGGCTTTTTTTTGTATTATTTCTATGTTGTCTAAAGATTTGGTGATCTGGAGGATTTTTAGTAGAACGCCATTTTGCCCAGGATTTGTTTTTAAGAAGAATTTTTTGCCTAGTATTATTAGTGAGCCATGGGGCTGGTTTAGTTTTATTTCTAACAGAGAGTGATGGGGCGTGATGGTCCAGGATGGTTAGGAATGTAGAATTGAAGTAATCTACTGCTTTATTGAGTGGGAGAGATTTTAATGGTGACCAATTACATTGTTTGAGTTCGGTTTGGAAAAGTTCCGGGTTAAATTGCTTTTTGGTGCATAGTGTTCTGTATGAGAAAGGAAAAGTTAGGTTGGTTTTATGTCTGATAATATAGGTTAGTGAGTGGTCACTTAGGTCATCTGGGAGGGTTCCTGTTTTGTATGCTTGATGGGGACTATTAGTAAGTATCCAGTACAAGGTACTTTCTTTGTTGTTGAGTCAATTAGTTCTGGTAGGGGAGTTAATAGTTTGTGAGAAGCCATAAAGGTTGATATGGGTGGTTGGGTGTGTATTACTACAGGTCTTCCAGTCTATATTAAAGTCTCCTAGGACTATGGTTTCTTGTGGGAGATTTATGGAAAGCCAGTTAAGGATATTCTCGAGTGTACTGATGTTATTTCCTGGAGGAAGGTATATACAGATAATATTTATGGCCTTATGTGTGTTGATTTGAAATTTAGTGGTGAGTATTTCGGCACTATTGTCTGAAGGTGGGCTAAGATTTACAGTGCTAACTTGTAGCTCTGCTTTATAGAGGATTGCTACCCCTCCTCCCTTTTTGGCTGTGCGGTCTAGTCTAATGATATTGTAGCCTGGTGGGGTGACTTCATTGTCCTTAACAGTAGGTTTTAGCCAAGTTTCAGATAGGCATAAGATGTCATATAGGTGGACATCTAAAAGGACATGAAGTTGAGCAATTTTATTGCAAATGCTGCGTATATTGAGGTGAGCTACAGAGAGTGACTTAGAAGGTTTGATAGGTGTTAGGGTACTAGTTTTATTTGGGTTGCAGTTTGGAGTGTTAAGGTTATAGTTTGGGCCAGGGTTAGGGTGAAAGTCCCCATCTAGTAGTGAGTGGATGAGTGTTGTGTGTTTAGGGTTGAGACGTTTACAATAATAGTCTATTAATTTTCTAGCATTTTGGTTAGTATACTTAATGTGAGCTAGTCTATGATATTTGGCTAGTAGGTAGCTGGGTTTGGATATAAAGTTAAGAAGGTTTGGATAGATAGATAGTTAATGGTGGTGTGGAAGTGTGTTTGGAGGGGAAGAGAAGAGTAGAGTATAGTGGTTTGGAGGGGAAGAGAAGAGTAGAGTTAGCACAATGTTAACTAAATGTGAGTGTATACTGTGCAGCTGGGCTGTGTTTCAGGGGTTAAAGCAGCTCAGTACTTAAAAGTCATTATGATTATCAGCAGAACGCTTGATAAGTTTGATCGAGCGTTGTTTCAATGGTTATATAAGCTTTATACCTAGTATGAGCATTAATAAATTGAATACGCTGCTGTAAGTTTCACATGGATAAGCATTAACACATTGAATTCGCTGATTTAAGTTTCACAAGCACAACACTAACTAAATATGAGCGCATATGGTGCAGCAAAGCAGTATTTCAGAGGTTAAAGCAGCTCAGTATATAAAATTCATTATGATTATCAGCTTGAAACTTGATAAGCTTGATTAAGCATTGCTTCAATGGTTAAATAAGCTTTGCACTTAGTTTCAGCATTAATACATTAAGTTCACTGATTTAAGCATTACTTCATTGGATATGTACATTCTGTACTTAGTATAAGCATTAATACATAAGTTAAAAGAAACTCTACACATTATATAGGACAGTGAATGATTTCAGGTCACTTCCATGGCGGTAAAACCATTTGTTAGTGACCCACGTGCACAACGCTATGTAGACTAATCGTGTGTGGTGAAAGTGTAGACCGCAAGCATATTTTTGCACAGTTAACAAATAAAAAAGGATAAAGCGAGTAGTCAGTTCTTCATAAACAGTCTTCGCAAATGCATAAAAAGCATGAAACCACTTACTGTAGGACAAGCACCGGAGCAGGGCGCACAGCAGCCAGGTATGGGTGGGAGAAGAAAGATGGTGACCCCTAGTATGGGGTATATTTATAAGGTGAGGGAGGACATTGGGGCAGTGGGGGAGGGGAGTAAACCATAAAGCAGGTGTGGGGCAGAAGCCACGAGATAAGCAGCTATAGGTCTGATAGAAGGTGGGAAGGGTTAGGTTAGGGGGAGGAGAGCAGAGTTGCAGGTAGTAGAATATGTAGGTAACAGTAAGAACAGTTAAAAAAGAAAAAAGAAAAAAGAAGGAAGGATTAGGGGAAGGAAGAGTGCTGTATTAATAAAGAGGACAGAGGGTGGTATGGAGAGCTAAAGAGAGGAAAGACAGCAGGATACCAGAGACACGAGAGTAGATTGTCAAGGATGACAATCAATCAGTGAAGTATGAAATTCTGCGGGAAAATCTGAAGGTAAGAGAATATAGAGGAATGTTGAGAGGCTGGCAGGAATAGAGGTATATTGTATGAGGAGTAGAGTGTGATTAAAGATAGTTTAGGTGGAGGGAGAGATGGTAAAACAGTGAGTCAGAAGAAAACTGGGAAGAGAGTTAGGGAGATGTGGATAAGCAAGTGTGAAGAAACTAATATTCAGAAGCTAATATAGAAGCGCCACCTAGTGGCCAGTTACTTTAATGCAGTAAAATAGGTCTCCTAAAGGGGATGTCAGGCCAGGGAGGAGGGGGAGATAAAACAAGTTAGAGATAAAGAGGGTATGAGCTAGAGGTACGGTTTATTTAAAATGTTAAATATGGGTGGGGGGTTGGCTGCTGGTTAACCTGACTGTGAGGCTTGCCTACCTGGCAGTATCTATAACAACTTATTATTACTACAGTTTACTAGAAGCTATAACAACACATAATTTTCACTGTCTCTTATCAAGGTAAGGTTTCCCAAGGAGCTGGTAGGTTAAATCTTAATGTTTGACTATTTTTCTTAGGCGTCCAGCTGGGTACATTCAGGTGAACTAGTACAGGGAGGTACAGGAACAGAAGTTTTCACCGTCTCTTATCAAGGTAAGGTTTCCCAAGGAGCTGGTAGGTTAAATCTTAATGTTTGACTATTTGTCTTAGGTTCAGCTGGGTACATTCAGGTGAACTAGTACAGGGAGGTACAGGAACAGAAGGTTTCACTGTCTCTCATCAAGGTAAGGTTTCCCAAGGAGCTGGTAGGTTAAATTTTAATGTTTGACAATTTTTCTTAGGCGTCCAGCTGGGTGCATTCATGTGAACTAGTACAGGGAGGTACAGGAACAGAAGGTTTCACTGTCTCTTTTCAAGGTAAGGCTTCCCAAGGAGCTGGTAGGGTAAATCTTAATGTTTGACTATTTTTCTTAGGCGTCCATCTGGGTACATTCAGGTGAACTAATACAAGGAAGTACAGGAACAGAAGGTGTAGGACAAGCACCGGAGAAGGGCATACAGCAGCCAGGTACGGGTGGGAGAAGAAAGATCAGATTAGACCATGTATTACACCCCTTCCTTTCACCATGTAGTCTACAAGCTGTTTTTGTACATTTCCTATGTGCATCTGCAATACTGCATACTTCTTTTTAAACTGTCTCGCACTCTGGCTTTTCTCTTGTTCCAGGTGGAGTTTGAGATGTGTAATCTCTGAGTCTGTATCTGTCTGTCTGGCAGAAGCTGATTTTAAAGCTGCATCTGCATTTTGCAAAATGCCATTAATTGTCTGAAGGAATTGCTTTAACATACCATCTTGCCTGACTAAAACATTATTTTGTTTTTTTCTGTCTGCTATTTAGACTGTCTGATCATTTTTAGATAGTTTTTTTTTTATTTTAAACTAGCATTACCTTGCATGTGTGTTTAAAACAGTTATGTGAGTTTAGACACTCACCAGCTTAAGCTGCTTGCTTCGCTTTGATATTTGCCAAAGCATTTACTGTAGCCTCTTCTGTATTACATTTTTATGTGCTTTGATTTTGACAATACTAAACTTTCCCTGTAAATCCTTTTGGGAATCAATGCTCATAACTCCCGTAGTACTGGAACATGTTTTAGGGGTTTGCCAACACTGTCGACAAATCCCCTTCTGACCCAAACTGGCATGTGTAAATGCAAAAAAAAAAAACATTTAAATAAAGCATCATTTGAAATAGATCACACAGTGTATGTCAACCATTGTTTAAATGCCAACATATTGAAACAAAATTCCTTTTTGTCTTGCCACTGAGGCAGAGTCTGCAATAAACAAGACTATTGAGTTATATCAGCAGGAAAAATAACTGTCATTTCTGCTGAACCCTGCCCAATGTCAACTGGTGTATTTTGTACCCCTTGTAAACCTTGCTGGGCTTTTTCTAACTGTCTTTGCAGATTAACTTCTGTAGTTTGTGCCCTTAGTAAATGTTGTTGGGCTGTATCTGATTGTTACATTAAACCAGAAATGTCGTTATGTAAAGTCTGATGAGTCTGTTGCTCTAAATGGCATTATCGTCCCTTACAACTGTCTTTAGGGAAATTCTGAAAAGCTGTGAAAACCTTTTCTTTAAAAGGTTAATATTAATAGCACACTCTACTATGTCAGAACTTTTTTCTTTCTGTGCATTTGCAATATTTACTATAAATAACATTTTTATGTAGTCTATTACATTATTGGCAATAACTGCATACACTTGTACTGTATGAGATTTAGGTGACTGCAGAGGATACATTTAACTGTTGTATATGTGATGAACTAACAATGCTAGAATCAAACAGATTGTTTATCAGAATAGGATATATGTTATGGTATGGCTTACATACTAGACTCTTGTGACAAGATAGACATAATTTTGAAAAGTTACTTTTACATAAAAAACAGTGTTTATGAATTGCTGTACATTCTGTGTATGGATTATAGCCATTTATGCATTTACAAACACAACTGTTATCTAAATTCTGAACATTAAACATTTCAGATTTACATTTCATGCATGACAGAAGGTTTAAACCATGTAAATGTATATATACAATATGTGGGCATTGTAAAGTTAACTGTACTGGCATCCATGTTATAACTGTGAAGAATTTACCGTATTTTGCATAGATGACAAACAGGTGATCTGGCTGAAGTCACTTAGAAGACATGGTGTCCTTCAACAGATGAATTGATGGTGGAACGTCATAGGACATCTTCTACAGCATCACTCTGTATCCACCAACGAAGTACTGGAACTGCTGATCTGTTGATGCACTGGAACTGTCAATCTATTGAACTCACGGAAAATTTAAGGCCTTTATGAAAAAATAACTGTTGGTAACAGATAAAAAAAGGTTGTGGCTAGTGGGCTAGGTTCACAGCAAATTTAGCAATTTTATTATAGCAAGATTCCAGTTTGTTTTTTAGGGTAATTTGAATGTTTTTCAGAATGGGGGCGCCGTAGAGGAGAGAGGGGAGCAAATAAGTAGAAGCCAAGGTGGTTTTGGTGGTTGTGCTCATGAAGGTTTTGTGCTGGTACAGCATTCCTAGTTTGCAGTAGATTTTTTGATTGCATTGTGAATATTTAAATCAAAGGAAAGTTTATTCTCTATGGTCAGTCCTAGTAGTTTGGCTTGGGAAATGACTTCTTGTTGAGCATCATTAAGTGAAGTGATCTTAAAGTCTTTTGATAGATTTTTCAGGGTGAAAGGAAGGAGTTTAGTTTTATTTGGGTTCAGCAGGAGATGTGCATTGTTTAAACAGGTCTCTATGGAAGTGAAGGCAGTTTGGGTTAGATTCTGAAGGCGTCTTATGTTGCCAGCAGAGGAGATGATGGTAGAATCGTCGGCATAGTGTATTAGGGAACTATGGTGGGAGGCAGAGTGAAGGTTGTTAATGAAAATGTTAAAGAGTAATGGTCTGAGGATAGACCCCTGAGGGACTCCAGTGCTATTAGGTAGATAGTTTGAGAGGGGTTCCCTGCCATTTCACAGATTGTTGTCTGGCTGTTAAGTAGCTGTTGAACCACTGTTGAGTTCTGAGGGAGAGATCAAGGGTAAAGAGTTGTTGTAGTAGTTTTGTGTGGGAGACAGTATCAAAGTCCTTGGATAGATCAAGAAATATTACTGAGGTTAGTAGTCTGGCATCCCTGGCTTTGTTGACTGTATCTATGAAGGAAATTAAAGCAGTGGTAGTACTATGAGGAGGTTGGGTGGGGGTAAGTAAATTGTTTTTCAGGGTATGACTAAGTAGTTGTTTATGTATGCATTTTTTAGTAGTTTTGATAGGGGGGATAGTATAGAGATGGGGCAATAGTTGATTATGTAATTGCACTTGCCGCCTTTATGTAGGGGAGTTATTATGTATTTCTACCAAAGAAGAAAAAAAGCGAAACTAACTCCACCAAACTCCGGAAAAAGGATGCAGGAGACTCGACTGCTAAACCACCTCAGACTTTAATGTTTGTAGATACAAAACACACACAGCACGAACACTAAAAATGAAATCTTGCTTATACCAAAACCATGAACTCCTTCCTAGTACAAGCGTTTTCGTCCAAATGGACTTCATCAGATAAACACATTGAACTATCACATACATTTAATATACAAAATTAAAAATGTATTAACCAATCAATTGTCCGAATGTTCTTTCAATTCAACAAATCAAGCCTCAAACTAATTAATAATTCATTATGCTATGCTCTCGTGTTTAATTGTCTTTAGTTTACATAAAATTCATTATAAACTTGTTAAAAAATATTGTTAAAACAAGTATTTAAAAACTGTTCCTTCTTTATAAATATACCATTGAATATTCTATTAAATAAATTAAAATATTATTTGTTAAAATAATTATTTCATACAAGAAATGAGGTTTAAAACATTACACAGTATTTTATATTGACTTTAGTGCCATCTACTGCCAAGTGCATATAAATACACTTTTTTGTTTTTTATTTTTTGTTTTTTATTTTATACCTTGGCAGATCTCATTTTTAAAAGGGGCAAAATGGATATGTATTCATTTAATCCATGTGATTTATTAGCTTCCAAGGTCACCTGCCACCAAAGTTCCCTGTAGGCTATGATTTCTTCCCAAAGACCCCCTCATGTCATACTTCACTTGGTCTAGGACAAAGAACTGAAATTTGGCATCTGGACAGATCTTTGTATGCCTAAATAGGGCATTTGTTTCTTTTTCTTTTTTCACTTCATACATGTGCTCGTATATGCGTCTCTTCAGAGTTCTTTCAGTCTTTCCTACGTAAAATGATGGACATTTTATACATACTGCCAAATATACTAACCCCCTGGATTCACAGTTGTAGTACCCTTTACTATTCACCCATTTTTCTCTACTTTCTATATATATTTTTTCTTCATTAATTAGGTACTCACACTGTCTACATTTTCCGCATTTGAAAGTTCCCTTTTTTATTCTTGCTCCCCTTGACCTTTCCATACTATTCTTAGTTTTTTCCAAGATTCCTTTTATGCATATAGTGTTTTTAAATACTACCCTAGGTGAATATTCAGGTAACCCTTCCAAATCAGTTAGTGCCCTAAACCTATCCCATTCCCTTTGAAACACAGTTCTTATATTTTTGTTTAATAAGTTATACTCAGGGACTAGTGATTGCTGAAAGTTTTCTTCTTCTTTTTTACCTTTGTTACTCCTTTCATCCCTTTTGCCTAAAATTGGCCCAAACCTATCTTTTCTTCCTTTTTCTACTTCTTCCCTTAAATTTTTGACAAATTCTACTGGGTACTCCCTGTCAATAAACATTTTTTTCCAATAAATCACATTCCTTTCTAAATTTGTCATCCTTACTTGTCATTCTGGACCCCCTTATAAATTGTCCTTTCACCAAGTTTTTCTTAGTGTATAATGGGTGGGCACTATCGAAATGCAAAAAAGAATTTACATATGTAGGCTTTCTATATACACTTGTTTCAAACCTATTATTCTCCAAGGTTATTTCCACATCTAAATATTGGATATTCTTTTCTGAATAATTACAGGTAAACTTTAAGAACTCTGTAGTCTGTCCTATATATTTAACAAATTCATCTAATTTTTCTAAGCCCCCTGTCCAAAAAATTATAATATCGTCAAGGAACCTCTTGTATAAAGTCCAATATTCGACATATGTTGAATTTAACAGGTATTGTTCCTCCCAGTTAGCAAGAACTAGGTTAGCAAAGGTAGGTGCACAGGCTGCACCCATTGCTACTCCTTGTAGCTGTTGAAAAAATTCCCCATTAAAAGTGAGAAAATTATTTTTTAACACTAAATCCATTAAGCCTGTGCACACTACCTTTTCTTCATGTGTCATCTTCTTGTTTTTGAAGATTTCATCCTCAAACATTAACATACCTGCCCCATATGGAATGGACCCAAACAAATCCACTATATCTATAGTCACTAAAACTAAATCTTCATGGTATATACTATGATTCAAACATCTCAACAAGTCCCATGAATCTTTTAAAATTGCTTCTTTCTCTACCCATACATGTTTGGCCTTTACATCCACGTATTTAGCTAACGTGTTAGTTTTGGATCCACCCGCTGAAACAATGGGTCTCATGGGTGGGTCCAAGCTATTCTTGTGGATTTTCGGAATACCGAATATCACGGGCACCTTTGGCTTATCCACTCTCAAAAAATCTAAGGTTTTAATGTTAATAAGCTTTTCATTCATCATACCTTCCAATATATTATCAATTTTCTTATATGCCATATAAATCTCATTCCTAGACACCACCCCATATTTTACTTCATCTCGTAGTATCGCATTCATCTTACCTTCATATACAATTACATCCATCACAACAATCCCCCCACCCTTATCAGGTTTCATCACCCTAATGTCATTATTAGTTCTTAATTCCTCCAACTTGTGGTATTCATTTGGGTACAAGTTGTGGTAGGTCTTATGATATTTCATTGTTTTTTCATTTTTCCTGATTTCCTTTTCCATAATATTTTCAAAATTCTTTAGCTGCATATGAATAGGAGGATTAAATACAGATTTTTTTATTAATTGTTTATCATGCAATACTTTATCTTTTAAATTTGAATTCATACCTTCTCTATGGTATAACAATTCTAAATTCATTTTCCTGAGAAAAAGTTTCATGTCAATTAATGTTTGGGTAGAATTACCCTTTGTAAGTGGTATGAACTTGAAGCCTTTCTCTAGCAACCTAAAATGATGGAATTCCAGCTCTAACCTACTAAAATTGTAGATAGTAAACCCATCAGAAGTGTACCTGTTACCATTCACTTCAATATTTTTGCCCGTCACCGTTCCTTGTTCTATATCTTTTGAACTAGAATTGATACTACCTGATATCCCTATATCCATTTCTTCATTCTTTTCTGTATTACTACTATTTACAACCTGTGAAATGTTTCTTTTAGGACTGGGGGTCTCATTTACATATATCTCCCCCTTCCCCTTCTCCCCCCCCACTTTTGAAAATTTTCATTCCACCTTTTTTCTGGCCATTTCTCTCCCATAGGCTGCCCGAGGGGTGGGAAATCCATCATATCCATATAACTTGCCGCCTTTATGTAGGGGAGTTATTATGTATTTCTTCCAAATGGTAGGGATGTAGGGTTCTGAGATGGATCAGTTGATGAGTATGTTGACTGAATAAGCTATAGCGTTGGCGGCGTATTTTAAGTATTCTGGTGGGAGGTTGTCGGCAGAGGGAGAACAGGGTTTTAGTTTAAGAAGTAACCTGTGTATATGGTGAGTGGCTACAGGTTGGAGATTAAGGAGAGGAGGATGTTGGTCAGTTCTAGTTGTATTTTGTGTGAGAAAAGTAGATGAAGAGGAGACATTAGTAATCGTTTGGGAGGGGCTGGGAATATGCATAGGGTGGGAGTTTGTGGGGTTCTTGGAATCTATGAAATGTGTGTTAAAAGCCTCTGCTATTTGGGGTGGGGCTTTATTGATATCAGAGGATGGATTTTCTTTGGTTACAGGGGTGAGGAGCTGAGATATGGTATGCCAGAATTTTTTTGGGCTGTTTTTGTGGGAGGTTAGCTGTTGGGAGAAATAGTGGTTCTTATCATTGCTTATCACTTTTTTTGCTTGGTTGCATAGTTGTCTATACTTTTGGTAATTTTGATCACTTTTTTTCATTCTTGCCAGGCTTTGTCTCTTGTTACTAATAAGTTTTTGCTAAACTTGGTTAGCCAGGGAGCATGATTAGTTTTTATTCTTTTTGTACGGAGAGGAGCTAGGTAGTTTAGGGTATCAAGGAATATTTTGTTGAAGTGGCTGATGGCATCATCAAGTGGTACATTTTTTAGTATGGACCAGCTGATTGATTTTAGTATTGAGTTAATTTGGAGTTGGTTGAAGTTAGACAAATTGCATGAGGTCTTATAGGTGTGGATTTTGGTGGAGTGGGTTATGGTTCTGTTTGTGTAGGCAGGAAGGTGGTCACTTAGATTATTTGGAATGGTTCCAGAGTTGGTTTATTTGTGGGGATCTGAAACTAGAATCCAGTCAAGAGTGGTTCCTTGGTTGTTATTTTTTGGAATTCTTGTTGGAGTAGAGATTAGAGTAAATCCATGTAGGTGATCCTATTGGTAGGGTAGTCAGAGTTTAAATTTTGCCAGTTTATGTTGGTATCCCCATGATGATGGTTTCGCTGGAAATGTTTTGAGAAATCCAGGATAGGATTCTTCTAGTATGGGGATGTTACTTCCTGGTGGAATATATAGGGCTACAATGCATAGTTTGGTGTTATTGAGTTTTAACGTGGCTAAAAGAAGTTCGGCGATACAAAAGGAGGGGATGGGTGTGGGATATGGGAGTAGGGTGCGTGTGTTAGGGTAGATTAAAGCTACACCTCCCCCTTTTTTTCTGTGTTCAGTCTGCTCTTATTATGTTGTAGTCTGGAGGGAGTAGTTCAGTATCTTTAATATGTGGCTTGAGCACACACTAAAAGAAAACTAAGGAAACAGAGACTGCTTGTTTTTTCTTTAAGCTGTAAAAATCTAGAAACAATTCATGAGACTCAGAACTCCAAAGTCCAAATGAAGGTTATTCTTACAGACTCAGCTGCTATTTTATGTTGCCATTGCTTGTCCCTTGCATTGCACACTGTCTCTGATTTATAGACTATACGAGATGTAGCCACCTTCTGCAATGATGTTTGCACAGAAGAATATTATGATCTACCTCTGGAAGAACTGCATCATTCAATTCAAAAGAAGAGAACAAACCACCAAATTAACCCTACACCAATCATAGATTCATAGGTAAGTACTAGGCTAGCTGCCCTTGCAGGCTATTTTAAGGCTAGCAAATTTTCCTTTTATGCTCAAATTAACCTATCCCATTTGGTTAGAGACTGGCCTTACCCATCCCATGCTCAAAAATTATACATTACCCGTATTAAGAATAACTGGGATCTTACTATAGATAATTTGAGGGGACCCATGCATGGAATAAATTTAGGAGCTGCCTCTGTCCACTAGTAGTACAGGGATTAGTCCTGGGGTAAATGTTCTTGTTTTCCGTCCATAGATTCAAGTTGTGCTTGAATATGGACAGAGATGAACTTTGTCGTATGTGGACAGGCAGTCTGTTCCAGACCAGCGGTATACTCTGTAAGATGTACCTGTCCCCCCAAACCATTCTGTTGATATTGCAGAAAAGGTTTAGATCCATAGCCTGAGTATTTCTGATAACATTTGACTTTTCTGATGTGCAGTAAATCCATCATTATTGGGTCAGAGGATGCCTTGTATGCCAGAGACAGATCACCTCTTAGCAGTCTATAAGATACCAAGTATAGTGACAGGGCTTTGGGTTGGTCCATGTAGGACATGTTGTTTAGGTCTTGTATCCTTTTAATAAAGTATTTCTGTGTCATTCCAGTTGTTGCATGTGTCTGGACAGATACATACCAAAGGAAGCATTATATTCAATGATTTGCCTAATGAGGGCTGAGTAAAGTAGGACAATGGCATTCCTCGATCTAGACACAATCCATTTTTTTATAAACTGTGCAACATAGAAGGACTTTTTTTTTAACAATGGACACATGTTAGTAAAAGGTTAGGTTAATATCATAGGAGGTTACTAGTCTAACAACCCTAGAGGCTTTTTCACCCTAGCCAGTAATACCCCAATTTGCACAGTTATCACTGCCCATGGGAACTGGACCATGACTTCACAAGCCACAACATCCAATTGGGATCCTGGCTCTGTCATTATTACACTCTCAGCTTACAGCAGCCAATTAGTAGAGCCATGTGATGACTGTAGGTCCACCAGGAGCACTGTCTGGACACATCATTCATTAATCGGAAGTTTATGAGTGAGGTCACACTAAATAACATATCTAGTATCCATATATTTATTCAGGTTTATTGTGAATGTGAATGTGTGCTTAGGGCAGAAACATAACACAAACCAGTTGCCTTTGCTTAAATATCATATGTCTGTTATCTCAGTGACAAAGCAATTATCTTTACTACTTGTTTTGATGCTGAAACTGAATCAGTTCTTCAAAGAGTTTTTTTCCCTTCTGTATACATTTTCTCCATGTGTCTGCCAAAATACACCCTCCCATTGATTATTTGGCCTATTCACTCCCAGTGGGAGCAGGGTACAATCCAGGCAACTATTTAGGGTTATGTATGCCTGACTCTCCATTCCCCCACTGCAAACCTAATGCCACAGTTAGGGCTTTATTCTTGTGTGCAAAAGAGACACTGTCTCAAAGAGATGAGCTGCCCTACACCAAAACAATAAATATTTCTTTCCTCAAAACAGTTGTCTTGCTACTATGTCCTTGTCAGCCTGACTGCAGTAACATCAGCTCAAATCTGCTAACACACTGCAGTGTCTCGCTGCCTACTGTGATGTAGTTAGTTATTTGTCAGATCACACAAAAGCAACAGCAGCTCTTTGTAAGTAATAATTCCTAATAGGGCAGATGTTATAAAAAAAAAAACAGCCTACACCAGTGGTGTTCTGATGCCAGATGCTGTAGGCAAAAAGTCTCCTTCCTCCTAAATTATCTGTTATTTCCTTAAAATGCCAACCCTGGTGGACATTGTTACAGCTAGAAAACAGAAACAGTAGTGCTTTGGTGTCCATTAAACAATTTTTATTCAATTGAAAGAGATTTGTTTTTTTTTAAACTACCATTTTTTAAGTTTTAGAGAAACAGTATTCCCTAACAAAAACTTGGTAAATTGAAAAATGAGACTATTTCCCAGCCATTAGAGATTGACAGCAACATTTTTGTTTCGGCACTGTAAGTAGTACTCACTTGTTGATTTAGGTAAGTAGATGTGCACAGCTTTTGCTACATGGATAGGGATGTTTGAGATTTATTTGGAAAGGAAGCAATGGACAAATATCTTATCATTTTTGCCCACTTCAGTAGCTGAGATCTTCTTTTTATTTAGAAACAAAAATAATAGTACTAACCTAACTTCTGAGAAGACAAAAATATTGGAAGCAAAGTTGTTAGCTGTGTCTAACATCATTTCCTTGTCTCTTTAGTCTTGCTTTATTAAGAATCATAGGAATATGCATGGCAACTGGGCCAAGTGGCCATTTACACCTTACCTGTGCCCACCCATTTAGGTCCTGCCTCCTTGCCCATCCAATTGTTAAACTCCCTTTTGAAGGAAGATAGTGAATCACATTGTTTAATTAGTAGAAGAGAGTTTGTTCCATAGTGGGGTAGGAGCTGCGTGTTGAACCTATCATGTCACCGTGTTATGTTTGTTTGTTGTAGAAGATTTAGATCTCTGGTGCTAGTATATGCAGGACTGTTTGAGTAGGCATTAGAGGTCTTCAGCTACTGGATCCTTAATAGCCCAATAAGCAAGACACAGATCACCTCTAAGAAGTCTATACAACACTGAGTATAAGGACAGGGTTTTCGGTCCTTTGGTAGCTCAGGAGTTTTAAGTCTATGTTCTATTAGTTAGGAACCTCTGTGCTCTTCAGTTGTTTGATGTGTCTTGTAAGGTACATTACAAAGAGGGCATTATATTTCTATAATAGACATAATCTTTGTAGAATATAAGGGGGTAAGAACCTCTTAGATCTCCATTGATGAGCTGTGCTGTATACAAAGACTTCCTGACTTCTCTTGCAACATAACGGCCAAAGATGAGGGAGTTGTCCACCCATGTTACAATTCCCTCACTACATTTTCATTTTGGAGTAGTGCTGTGTATTGTGTAACCTGCACTGTAAGATTGCTTACCAAATGCAAAACTATTGCACTTTCTAACATTTAGTTTGAGCCCATTTTTTGAATACCATTTATTTATTAATGTAAATTCATGTCAGAGTGCCTGTGTGCCTTTGAGGAACTTAAGGTTGATACCCAGTTTACAATCATCCACAAATTTAGTCAACCAAAGATTATCATTTGCAATTTGAGGATCAGAGAAGTACAAACCAAATAGCTGTAATCCCTGCACTGACCCTTGAGGGACCCCACTTGTCACTTTCATGCTTTCTGATGATGCACCTACCTCCCTCACTGTGCAGGTCCTGTCCTTCAGTCAGTTTGCTATCCATCTAACTGTATAGGGATCCATGTGTAGTATATTTAGATTTTTTAAGTATGCTGTCATGAGTTTTGCCATCAAATACCTTGGTGAGATCTAGGTATGTTGTATAGACAATATACCTGCTCTCCATGGCTTGAGTTACCTTCTCAAGGAAGTTAACCAGATTCATTAGGCAGGATCTACCATTGACAAAGCCAAACTGATGAGGATTAAGACTGATAAGATTTTTGATATCATAGTTTATCAGATCTGTTATGATGTATATGGTGGCTTTGCATAACAGACTCATCAGATTGATGGGACTGTAGTGGGGGCCGCCATTATAAATTGGTATCACAACAGCTGTGCAGCATACCTTGGGAACAAAGCCAGTTGCTAAGCTTAGGCTGAAAGAATTTAGGATATGTAGTACTGTTCATAGGAAGCAGGTATGTCATCAGGTCCAATAGAGGACATTTTTTTTGTTTGAAAAGCATTTTTAGTAGATGCTCTTTAATGACAATAGGAGGTTGGAGATCATCAAGAACGCGTAGGCTTTGTAGGGCTGTCTCTGGTGTGAAATTAGCATTGCATATTTGTGCTAGTATTTTGGTAATATCCACTGGATCAAAGTAGGCCTTCCCATACTGAATATGTTCTCAGCAATGTGTGAGCACCTTTATTAAATTATCACTTAAAACATAGGCAAACATACATTAACAGAAAAGAAAACACATCATTTTAACATTTTTCCATTTAAATACAATATACTTCACATATATTTTCTTTGCTACTCTCATCAGGCCAACATTACAAAAATATTGTTGAATTTCTTCCTTCCCTTAAACCTCACTGCTCTTCCTCCTGAACAGTATTATGCTTGTATTGTTACCACAATTTCTATGTAATTTAAACCTTCCTTTTTTCCAACGAGCCCTCTTCCAGTTATTTTATCTGTTTTATAATATTCAATACCTCAAATACAGTTGGTGTAGACTTTGATTTCCATTTTCTAGTAATTGTTTTTTGGCAGCCAACAGAATTAAACTTAATATGTGTAGGCAATTTGGATCCTGTATCCCAGCTCAAAAGAATAATTACCTTACTTACAGCCATTTGATCACCCAATATTTCTGACAGAGTACTCTGTAGGGAATTTTTAAAATCTACTGACTCATTACATTCCAAAACAAACATATGTTCTAAGTTACCTCTTTTTTTTCTATCACACCTCCTTTATTTGGTAGCTACCCGAGGAAAAATTCTTTGAAGTCTGCTTGGTGTATAAAAAATCTATGCAAACACTTCCAAGCAAAAATCCTAAAACGTCTGGACTTTGTTGCATATCTGGGAAGTCATACATTTGTCTTCCCATTGTTTTCATGCAAATTGTTTTTCCAGTCTCTCTTCCCATTTTTTTCTAACCTCCTCTGATTGATTCTTATAGCTATCATGCAATATCTTATATTCCCTGTGATGGTCCCTACTCCCGGCCAACAACCAAGGAGATGCAATCCTCACCACTGACACTGGTGGGAAAGCCACTAGGAGCAAAGATGGATACACACAATATTTTCAGATGCAGGTCTCTGCATCAAGCACAGTTTCCCTTAAGAGCACACAGGGAGCACATTCCCAACCTGGGGCTAGACTCTCTTTCTCTCTCCAAGCCCCAAAGAAAACTCCACACTGACTACTTTGGAGCTCTGTATCCCTGTTCCCAGTAGCTGACACACACTTGGATATTTACACACACACACACACACACACACACACACACACACACACACACACACACACACACATGGGATCACTAGTAAATCTCAAAATTCCACAATCCTGAGACTCTGAATCCTGAGGACGAGAATCTCGAGATTATGGAATCTCAAACATAAAAAAAACACATTCTAATGTATATGCAGGGGCCAAACCCTCCACACCCCTTGCAACTTAAATATACCAACTCCGAGATCGCACTACAGTGGAGTGAACAGCATAATAGTGCCATGCAGAGCAGAATGGAAAGTTTGCCATTCACTCCACTGTAGTACAATCTTGGAGTTGGTATATTTAAGTTGCAGGGGGTGTGGGGGTGCAGCCCTCCAATGTTGTTTTTTTGTTTACTTTTTTTTTTTATGTTTGAGATTCCGCAATCTCGAGATTCTGGTCCTCAGGATTCAGAGTCTTGGGATTATGGAATTTCAAGATTTAGTAGTGATCACACACACACACACACACACACACACACACACACACACACACACACAGGATCACTAGTAAATCTTGAAATTCCACAATCCCGAGACTCTGAATCCTGAGGACGAGAATCTCGAGATTGTGGAATCTCGAACATAAAAAAAAATGTTCTAATGTATATGCAGGGGGGCAAACCCTCCACACCCACTGCAATTTAAATATACCAACTCCGAGAGATCGCACTACAGTGGAGTGAACAGCATAATAGTGCTGTGCAGAGCATCATGGAAACTTTGGCATTCACTCCACTGTAGTGCGATCTTGGAGTTGGTATATTTAAGTTGCAGGGGGTGTGGGGGTGCAGCCCCCCAATGTTGTTTTTTTTTACTTTTTTTTTTTTTTTTTATGTTTGAGATTCCGCAATTTCGAGATTCTGGTCCTCAGGATTCAGAGTCTTTGGATTGTGGAATTTCAAGATTTAGTAGTGATCTCACACAAACACACACACACACACACACACACACACACACACACACACACACACACACACACACACACACACACACACACATATACATCAGGGAAAGGCTGATACAGATTTACCAGCAGTGCCTCCTCTGCCCAGACTATAAGGTAATTACACTGCCACCAGTCAGGTACTCTGAGGCTCTTACAAGGGTATCCAACTATACTGAATAAATTAATATTAATACAAATGGTAGAGTTTGACCAATGCAGCAAGTCTTTCAGGAGTGGCCACAGTGTCACTAAAACATGCATAAGTACTCTCAAGATGTTAAAAGTATTTTCTAAAAGATCAGCCACAATGAAAGGTATAGAAATATTTAATAATAAATAATAAAATAGAAAGCATGAGAATACTGAATATCTAGTTACAATAAATACCAGAGTTTCAGTCACAGAAGATATAAAAATAGCACAGTTAGATAGATTCACACAGATGCAGAAAAACAATACTTAACTAATCTCACTATATTTTCCTGACTGATTAATGAATTACTGTTCCCTGGTTACTTACTAAAGCAAAGCAAGATGATGAGTTTTAAGTTGCTTACTACAGCAAGGCAAGATGAGGTGTGTGGATGTGTGAGATATCTGTGAGAGATCTTTCCTGTCAGGTTCCAAAGTGGTGCTGTGACTGTGGAATATCTCTCACTAATATCTAAAAAAAAAAAATTCTGTGCTGGTTATAGAATGACATCACATCTGGTCACCTGACTGTGACACAATATACACCCAGAGTTTTGCTAAGATCTGTTGCAGCATCTGAAATCTATAAAACAATTTGAAAAACTTCCACCCTTCCAGGCTAGCAATTAGTTTACCCCTAAGGGCAGTACAGTAAGATTCCTAGTCCTGGTTTTCCCAGACATGTTTATGTCTGGCTGCAATCAGACCTGTAAGATAACATCTTTATGGTCCAAACTAACCCATTTAATTTTCAACCTATTTTTCAGAATTAGCTGGACTGAGATTAACCTCTTCCCTTCCAGAATTATCATATACATTTAATCAGTTATAATAATACTGTCTGACATACATGTATATTTATTTTCTGTCCAGCAGGACCCACTGTTGCTGCATTTTTAACACAAGCAACTTTGCAAATACATTTTTAACACAAGCATCTATACAAATCAGAGTGATAGTCAAATTACATAAAATGTTTTACAAAACTCCAGCTAGCTATGCTAGCATATGTTATACATGCACTGCCCTACTCCCCCTGGCAGAGATGGCACTACCTCATATCACCATATATCCTACTATTGTTGGCACCTCAAACAACAGTTTGTTTATTAATCTTTTTTAAACAACAAATATCGTTATTAAATTATCACTAATGACATAGACACTCGTACATTTATATAAATGAAAACAAGCCATATTGACATATTTTAGTTGCAAACATTATACATCACTTTTAATCTATTCAGTCATTGTCAGTAAACATTACATAGCTCATTAAAATCCTGCCTTCTTTTAAACCTCATTTGACCTCCAAAATGTTATTCTGCATGTATTGTTCCCAGAATTCCCATATTTTTCTATGTAATTCGCTGCTACCTTTTTCTAAACATCCCATTTCCAATTGTTTCATCTTTGTTACTATATTTGATACTTCTAGTACAGTTGGTTTAGACTTTTATTTCACATTTTCTAGTAATTTATTTTTTGGCAGCCAACATAATTAGACTCAGCAAGACATTACTATGTCTTGTCAATTCCAATTCTGTATCATAGCTCAAACAATTAATTTCTTTAGTTATACCAATTTGCCCACCCAGTATTTCTGATAGAGCAGTCTGCAGGGAATATTTAAAGTCTGCAAACTCATTACCCTCACAGAAAATAT
The DNA here is from genome assembly GCF_019279795.1 of Protopterus annectens. Taxonomy (NCBI): domain Eukaryota; kingdom Metazoa; phylum Chordata; order Ceratodontiformes; family Protopteridae; genus Protopterus; species Protopterus annectens. The sequence goes on from NC_056750.1 coordinate 521,155,129, forward strand.
GTTCTTAATTATCTCTTTTTTCCCCATCACACCTCCAACATTTGCTGTCTACCTGAGGAAAAATTATTTAGAGCAGTGGTTCCGAAACTTTGTAAGCTGGAGGGCCCCTTTTATAAAGGAAAAAATGTTGATGGACCCCTATTGGCAGCGGTACACATACGTTACATTTGGATCAACCCCCAAACCTCCCAATGAGTCCCCCACCACCACCAGCGGCCATTTCAGTGTCCCATTACTTGGCTAATTCTCCCCAGTTACCATAAACACTGTTCAAAATTCTCGGTGTGCATATTGTTTTCTGCTTTACTTCTACAATGATTACAGATGTTTGGAGTTAATTTAAAACTTGTATTTCAAATTTTATAGCACAAACACTGATGGACATTTGCTAAAGCTAAACAGACATTTGCTAAATCTAAACAAAGCAATATAGTCTCGATGAAAACAGACTTAACATTACAACTTCTCTGCCTTTGAAACTCACATTCACTGAAACAGCATTGAAACCCACATTCAAAGAAAATGCATCTGGCCAGTGGCGGATTAAGTTTACCTTTGGGCTGTTTTCAAAGCATAGGTCCCTTGCGAACATTTTTAGGAGCATGCAAAAGTTCTTTGATTCATCTTCCTGACTGTATAATTAAATTTTAACACACAATAATTAAATTATATCCCTTGTATAATACAACATCACTTGGTAGTACGTGTTTTAAATGTATAGTTCTGCACATTTTTCCAATAAGCAGTGAAAAAACATATGAACCAATAATGACAAAACTACCCAATTGAGAACATTTCAACCATAAAGGGCCACTCAAACTTCTGTCATTACAATCCACCAATATCAGTCAATATGCACAATCTCTGCAGAAGTAAATCATCCGAATAATTCCACCTTAAAGAGATCTGTAACTAATGAAAAGTTGCTGCTAGCAAACAACTTTATTTCAGTGTTTCATCTACAAATTCGGTACCTGCTGCCCTTGAAGAATAAATTGCCTACTTAAAAAAAATGGTAAGCTGGTAATATTGCATGGATGACAAACTGAAAACAGGTTCATAGTTACTAGGAATCTCATTCAAAAGAGGACATATTCAGGACTTCACAACCCACCCTCAAAAATGCAAAACAGTATCAATAATTCATCAATATGCTTTGGGAGTAGAACCCACAGCCTTCTGCATTAAAATGCAAGCATGCTACCTGTTGTGCTACTAATACAGCTTTAAAAGGCTGCACCACAATAGTGATACTATTTGCTAACTAGCTAAACAAATTTGTTGCACATTGTAAACAGACTTTGCATGAGCAGCAGCAAACTTCTCCTCCCTTGAAGCTCACAATTCCTTGAAAATGCACTTGAAACTAAATTTCTTGAAAAATGCACCTGCCATAATGGGGGGACAGAAAGCCAAAACTAAGGACACATTTTAATTTTTGGTCTTGTAAACTTAGAAAGTTAACAGAACAACAAGTTAGTACAAATTTTCTGAAGGCTATGAAGTCTGATGCTCAAATGTCTGCCATTATTTTCTGACTTCAGTCATCGATGATTTGCCAGGGATTTTCCAGAAAACACAATTTTATTAGAAACAGACTGAAAATATGAGGCAAAATATGGACATTCTGCAAAAACCTGGACAGCTGAAGGATATGCTGCCTACCTCTTACACACACCTCTTTCCCTCTTACACACACACACACACACACACACACACACACACACACACACACACGCATGCACGCAAGCACGCACACACACACACACACACACACACACACACACATGTCTGCTTCCCTCTTACACACACACACACACACACACACACACACACACACACACACACACACACACACACCTGCCTCCCTCTTAAACACATACATACACACACCTACCTCCTTCCCTCTTACATACAAATACACACACACACACACACACACACACACACACACACACACACACACACACACACACACACACACACACACACACACACACACACCTACCTACCTACCTGCCTTACTCTTACACACACATAGACACACAATACCCTCAACCTCTTTAGTGTAGGAAATATGGACAAACACTGTCATAATGTGGGGAACAAAGGGCCAAAGCTAAGGATATTTTAAATATTGCTCTTATAAACTTAGAAAGTTGATAGAACAACAAGTTTTGAATTAATATGAATTTTCTGAAATGCATGAAATCTAAAGCTCAAAAGTATGTCATTATTTTCTTCAGTCCTCAATGATTTGCCAGAGAAACCCCATTTTATGCAAAACAGACTAAATAAGGCAAAAATCTGGTGCACACTGTGAGTATCTGGTCAACTGACAGCTACACTCAGGCACCACTTCTTATTAAAGCCTTGATAAAAAAAAAAACCTTCAAGTTTTGTCAACAAGATTGGTAAAAACAGGCACAGCAGGAAATCATAAAAGCCGGCAAAAAAATAATAATATCACACCAATGCGAAATAAAATAAAGAAAAAACCTTTAATGTGAGCGCTTTCGGCAAGCACATTAACTTGCCTTCTTCAGACGAACAGTTATAATACAGTTTTGGTTCTCTTTATATACTATTCAGCTGAATAAGTTAATGAATCAGCCTACTTAACAAGCAGGAAAATTTTAAAGTAGCCTCGCCACACAAGATAGAATAAACCATAAGCTGCTATATAAATCTTATATACTACCAGGATTTTCAATCTACCAACAACAACCGAACCAACAATCGTCAGTCCAATCGGAACCGACCACAAGGGAGGAACAAAAGGAGAATGAGGAGACGATAGTCAACATTCAAGAACTAGCTTGTGGACCTCGTGTTCACACAAGCTCAGATGGAGACTTCAACATATATAATTATACCTCCTTGGATGTGGACCAAGAAACTGTCAATTTTCTATCTAGGGGCTTAACCTTTGTTCCCGGGAGACACATAGACATTGCTAAAACTATTATAGACCTTAAGTTATTTGTCCGTAAACTTAACCTCAATCTGCTTATGGGTAGCAACACTAGTATGGTCAGTTCTTTAAGAGTTTCTAGTGTATTTAACCCACTTATTCATCCAGACTTGAGTGTTTTTGAAAAAATGTGTGAGATAGATTTTTGGGCTATTAAAAATTGTCAGCATTTTAAAAATATGAGCAACAACATTAGTAATTGTGAACTTGATTACTTAAATTTGCTGCACGATTGTAACATCAGGGTCATGAAGCCCGATAAAGGTTGTGGTCTTGTGCTTATGCAATATGATATCTATGTTGATAGTATAGTCAAGCATCTTAATACTGCCACATATACACAAGTAACTCTAAATGAGGTTAATGGGGCACATAGAAAGGTTAAAGGGGTCCTGGAGGATCTATTTTTGGAGGGCCTGATTGACATTGACCTATACCATTACCTCATAATGTTATCCCCTAAAACACCAGCATTATTTGGCACCCCCAAAATTCATAAAACTTTAATTGACCCCCCATTTAGACCAATAGTTGATGGTCAGGATCAATTACGTACGGGTGTGCCAAAAACATTGATAGTGTCTTAAAACCATATATTGGCAGCGAAACACAAATCTGTAAGGATTCGTGGGGGTTTCTTAGCCATATTAACAACCTTGAGTTTCAGCCTAATGCTCATTTTTTAACAATTGATATTAAAGATTTATATACGGTCATTCCCCAGCAGTTAGGTATTGAATGGGCTAGGGAATTCTTAATTATGAAAAAAGTAAATGGTGATACCATCAATTTAGTTGAGACACTTTTAGAGCTTGTCTTGAACAACAACTTCATGGTCTTTGAAAGCCAATTTTTCTTACAGAAGTCAGGGGTAGCAATGGGTTTGCCCTGTGGCAGTAGTTTTGCGAATGCCGTTATGGCATTCTGGGAACACAATTTTTTGTTTAAAGATTCATTCTTTCAGAATCATGTATCCTGGTATACCAGAAACCAGGATGACATGTTTTGTATTTGGAAAGGTGATCTTTCTCTTATCCCTTCTTTCATTAATAGTATTACTCAGACTACCAACTTTTTGGAATTTACTTACACTATAGGGGAAAAAACAATCAATTACCTCGACATACAGCTCACTAGGGATGATTACAACCATAGGTATAAGAGTTTGATATATCGTAAACCAACTTACTCAAATACCTTTTTTCACTTTTCTAGCAGTCACCCATACCATCAGAAGAAGGCAGTAGTCAAGGGGCAGATGGTTAGAGCTGCCCGTATGGTGTCTGATGAAACTGACATCAACCATGAATGTGACTTGCTAGAAAAAAATTTTTTGAACAGAGGTTATCCCTCTACCCTAGTTTCAAATATTAAAAATGAAATAATAAATAAAAGGAGTATAGGTCATTTTATACATTTGCTATCTGGTCTAGCTGGTACCTCTATCAATAATTTGAGCAATCATGAAGGCTTTCTTGGTGAGCAGTCAACTAACATGTCTGACGATTTTATAGTCCATCAAGTTAGCTTTCTTTGTACATACTCTCTTGACCACTCAGCTATTAGAGAAGTTCTTAATAAGAACTGGAATTTAATTAAAGGTGATGAAAAGTTATCTAAAGCATTAGGGGTTAGGCCTAAAATAACCTATAGGCGAGGCCAGAATTTAAAATCGCTCCTAGAAAGGAAAAGAGACAGCATACATAGAACTAAAGGAATGTTCAAATGTGGCTTATGTTCACACTGTAAACATATTTGTGTGACAAAGCAAATTTTCATCAATAATAAGTTGTATAAAATTAATTATAGATACAATTGTGAGTCTAAATGTGTTATATATGTGTCCTTGTGCACTTCATGCGATGCATTCTACATTGGCAAAACGGAAAGGAAGTTAAAACAACGTATTATGAACATTGTTATGCTATAAGTAGGAATGACTCTAACAATGCACTGGCCAAACACATTTTAGACTATCCTGATCATGCTTTCAAATTTGCAGTTTTACAACACAGGAGCATTGATATTAGGGAAGGACCATGGCAAGTCCTTTTGGAAATCGATGAGCTTATATGGCAGATTAAGACTAGAGCACAAGTCTTTCCGGGTTTGAATGAGAGCCTTTCTATTAAATGTATGTTGAGATATTTGGCCCTTAAACGATGATATTAGAGGGTTTACATACACATATACATTTCTGGTTCATTTAGATAAAAAAAATTTTTGGATCAACTGTTTATCTTATTTCAATGTTTAATTATTAATTTTATTCATGGATTTTTTTATTATATATTTTTACATATATATATATATATATATATATATATATATATATATATATACAGTTTAAGTTTATAGTTTTTAGGTATTAATTTGGTAATTTTGCCCAAACATTGGTACGTGTTTATAACATCTATTGGTGTTTGATATATATCTCTGTATGAGAATAAGATTTATATAGCAGCTTATGGTTTATTCTATCTTGTGTGGCGAGGCTACTTTAAAATTTTCCCGCTTGTTAAGTAGGCTGATTCATTAACTTATTCAGCTGAATAGTATATAAAGAGAACCAAAACTGTATTATAACTGTTTGTCTGAAGAAGGCAAGTTAATGTGCTTGCCGAAAGCGCTCTTATTAAAGGTTTTTTCTTTATTTTATTTCGCATTGGTGTGGTATTATTATTTTTTTTGCCGGCTTTTATGATTTCCTGCTGTGCCTGTTTTTACCAGTTTTAGTTTTCGTTTGTGGTTTGTTTTGTCAACAAGATTGTCCTGCTCAGTCATCAGCTCTGCATTAATTTCTATTTGCTGGCAAAAGGGAGAGAGCAGACTCATACCCATACAGCGACCAACATAAATACGGGACCTGTCTTACTTGGAGGGAACAGAACAGTTGTTTAAATTTCCCTCCAAGTTCTAACTGCTGGCAGGAAACATAGGGCAAGTGAGCAGCTGCTCAGTGTCAGCCGCAAACACGGAAGTTGTTCCTCCTTCTCCTCTAAAAACTAAGGGCAAGCAGCTGCTTAGCCACTGCTCAGCTGCAAACAGGGAAGTTTCTATCTTGTTTTTTTTTTTTTAAATACATTGTGGATGAGCGGCGCAACTTTTCTTTCTCCATTTACAGGGTCGGGTCATGGATTATGCCCGAAAGCCAGGTGGGTACAAGTGAGCTCGCGGACCCCTTGAGTTTATCATACGGACCCCAGTTTCAGAAACACTGCTTTAGAGTCTACTCAGGGTATAAAAATACCAATGTAAACACTTCTCAGCAAAGCACAGTCTCCCAAAGCATGCACGTAGTCCAGCTGGCAATGAAACGTAAGGTGAAAAACTTGTTAGACCAAATATGTTCACTGTAATAATCCAAAATCAAACGAAACGTTAGCAAGATAGAAATCTTTTATTAAACCACAACGTAGTAAGCGCTTTCGCCGACAGGCTTCATCAGACTAACAGAAACCATTATTTTGCTTTACCATAAATACATTCACATAAAACCTCATTGGTCATCTAAAACATCTGATGACCTACGTATTAAATGTAAAGTGCGTCTGTGCATAGACCTGCTAAAACAATCACTGCTAAAACAATCACTCACATAGCATGAATGCCATCAAGCGTATGTGCAAATAAAAAATAGATCAAGTCTTAAAAAATATATAAAAACAACATTCCTATCCGCTGTCAATATTGTATTGTATATGACAACTAAGCAAAAACTCTGTACATTTTATATGCACTTGTTGCAACATATTGCGTGGTGATAACACATTTTAAAAAATCTTACAAATCGCATAACCATATCTAAATGTCCAAAACGCTACAACTTGTATAATATATCTGTGGCGTAATGAAACGGACAACAGTAATGTGATAAACACTGAAACCAACATGTAAAGATCTTAAAAAATGATGATAAAAACTAACATCAAAAATTGTTGTTAATTGGTGAACATCAAAAACAACTGCAAAAGCAGAGAGCAGTCTGCTAACTCTTCTTAACCCATCATGCTTTTGTATTATAAAGCGTCACTCCCACAGCAAGGGCATTGAAAACTTGATTACCCATAACATGGAAGGGAAACCCAAAAAGCATTTACAAGTGAAAAGAGGGGTAACAATGTACAAAGCTAACTATGTGAAATACTGTGTGGGGATAAAGGCCTAGATTAATCCCTGTTTGCTGGTAACCTTGGACGTAAAAAGCCTTTTCACAGTTATACCTAATGAAGTGGGCATTAACAGTGTTTCTAATTACCTTAAAAAGTATGCAGACATGGATAATCAATTCATTGAGTTACTAACCATGTTCTTGGAAATCATACTAGAAAACAATATTTTCATTTTTGATGAGAATTTGTACATACAGAATGATGGCGTAGCTATGGGCACATCCTGTGCCAATAGCTACGCCAACATAGTAATGGCCGAATGGGAGAAAGAAGAGTTATTCCATCTCCCCTCTTTCAATAATTATGCCACTTTTTACAGGAGATTCGTGGACGACCTCTTCTTGGTTTGGAAAGGGAACATAGAAAGTTTGTTAGAATTTGAGAAGGACGTCAATAGTTTAACGCCCTACCTTAAATTTACCATGTCGTACTCTTTAGAAGACATTTCTTTCTTAGATGTGAATGTAATGAAATTAAGTAATGGAATAGTCAATACTTCCGTTCACAGAAAAATGTGTTTCAGGAATTCAATTCTGCATAGGGACAGCATGCATCCCAAGCACATCTTTGAAAACGTGATAAAGGGACAAGTAATGAGAGCGTCTAGGCTCAATCCTACTGAGAAAGGCTTTTTGGATGAGGTTGAAGGGTTAAAAGATAGATTAATGGAAAGGTCTTATAGTGTAGGAGATGTAGATAGAGCAATAGATGAAGTATATGGATTAAGAGAAACAAGAGCACGTCCCTATTTCTCCAGTAGAGTTAATGTAGAGGAAGGAGAAGATACCAGTAGTAGAGCAAAAGATTCAGTAGTTAGCTTCTCGCTATATTATACTAAAGACATTAATGAGGTTAAGAATATATTAGCCAAACACTGGCATTTGTTGAGGATAGATGATGATGTCCGTGATCTAATAGAAGAACAGCCTAGATTCAGTTACAAAAATAAACTCAACTTGAAACGAACTCTATGTCATAAATTTATGAGTAGTCATGTTACACATCAAGTGAACACCGTTCCTTGTAACAGCTGCAATCAATGCAGACACATTAACACTGAGGTATACTTTAAACTACCGACTACAGGGCATACCTTTACCTTCCATACTGGTACCTCCTGTAGAACAGACAATGTGGTCTATTTAGCCCAGTGCAGTGCATGCACAGCTTTCTATATAGGAAAAACGAATAGACAGCTAAGGGAGAGAGTAAGAGAACATATCTACAGTATTAGGATAGGTGATGATAGGAATGCCCTAGCCAAACATGTTAAGAAAAATGGAGGTAAACATACATTTACGTTTTTTGTCATACAAACCATCACACATAGTTTAAGAGGAGGGGACATAGAAACAACCACCCTAGAACATGAGGCTAGATGGATTATTCGTTGCAAAGCGGATCACCCCCCTGGCTTGAATGACAAAATTAATATCTATCCATTTCTTAAAAAGAGGAGATTAGGTAAAACATTTAAGTAAACGCATTGATCTCACTCAATTTATTTATGTACATATAAATTTTTATTGTCATTAATGTTATGAAATATACTGTAATGAACAAATGGCTTTCTATTTACTATAAAAAGTAACATGATCAGGAATTATGGCATTTGGTTAATATACACAATTCCGTAGATTCACTTGTATGTATACTTAGGATTAAGTTTTAATGAATTTTATGATGTTTTTAAGCATATAATATAATACACTTATAGTTGATACATGTATAAATTATTATTATTTTTATGACCAAAGTCTTTGTATTAAATTAAGTGTATTTGATACACTATGCAATATGTGAACTACCACCATCTGGTGGATTTTAGTGGTTACTACAATGGGAATATTCCTCAAGTAATTCTTTAAATGAAATGTTTGTATATAAGAATACTGAGCCATATAACATTAATTTAGAGAACAGCTCGTCTTTAAGCAGCATTAATTAATGTTTTATGATAATATTCATTATTCTATATAATAAGAGTGGAATTGAATGAGCTGATTTCCTGCTTTTGTTTCACTAGATTTTGAATGTTTCGATTTTATGCAAATTTTTTAATTGATTCCTTAATTGCATTAGTTATTTAAGGACTGTTACAACCAATCTACTTTGTACAGTCTGATGAAGCCCTCTATGGGTGAAAGCGCTCACTGATCGTAAAATAAAGAACGTTCCCTGTTTACTTCATGTGGAGCTATAGTTCTTTTGAAAAAGTGGATTTTCAAATGTGGTGACTTTTCCTACTTTGAATTACAGAAGCCGTTGTATTCCTGCAACTTTGCTAAGGATTTATCATATTTTTATACAGCAGGAACACTTATTCTCTGGTTTGGGGCATTGCTGCTACTTGATGGATATATCTGAACCAATTTATGTGTGGATACATAACTTACCGCTATTGTCTTTGTTTTAGCTTCATTAATTTTGTATCCCCAAAAGTCTTGAAACTATCTCAAAACATTCCACAACACTGAAATGTCCTTTTTTTTGGGTTTTATCAAGTATAAAATAATATCATCTGCAAATAAAGCCAGCTTTTCTTGAATACCATACCGATTATGCCCATGACATTCTGAGACCCTTATTTTCTTTGCCAATGGTTCTAAATATAATCCAGATAACAAAGGGGAAAGAGAACTCCCCTGCCTGGTTCCTCTGCTCAAACAGAAATTATCAGAAAAGAACCCACCCACTTTAATTTTTGCCTCTGATCCCTCATATATTCTACTAATCAACCATATAATTTTATCAGGGAATACAAATACTTCCATTGCCCTACTCATAAAATCCCAGCTTATTCTGTCAAATGTTTTCTCCACATCTAGACTCATGAACAACAGTTGCATTTTCTTACATTCTGCTTCCCTCTAGATCATCATTGTTCTGTTAATGTTGTCAGATGTTTGCCTCCTCTCCACAAAACCACATTGATCCATATCTATCAATATGGCATCACCTTTGCTATTCTTTTAGCCATTATAGATGTAAACACTTTATAATCATGGTTCATAATTAAAATGGGCTTATATGAAGCTGAATCTGATGGGTTTTACTCTCTTTAGGTATTACAGCCACCACCACATTCTTCCAGGATGTTGGTGTTCTCCTCCTCTTAAAATACTGTTAAACAAAACCTTCAAGATTTTTATAATTTTTTCCTCTCCTAGCTTTCAAACGTCCATAGGAATACCATTTATTCCTGGGGACTTTCCTGTAGATTGGTTATACATCACCATTTTTATGTCATCTCCTACCATCTTAACTGTTAGTAATTGAGCCTCCTCTACCTCTAACCTTGGCATATTTAATTCTTTCATAAACATTTCCATTTGTACCTTTTCTTGATTTCCATATTTCTCTGCTTTATACAGATTTTCATAAAATTTCTGAAATATTTCTAGTACCGCTACAGGATCTCTTGTTTTCTTCCTTGTTGGATGGGCTCCCTAAGCTTGGTGACAATCCTTTCTACTTTCTGTTGCCTGAGTCATTGTGCTAAAAGCTTTTGAGATCTGGAGTTATTATCAAACAAACAATTGCATAACAGCAATCTTTCTAAACTCGTGCATATTATTGAAGTAATTCCTTATTTTCTGTTTAGCATTCTGCAGTTTCTCCTCTTCCTGTTCTATGAGATTCTCCCTATTCTGCAATGCTTTAACCTTTGTCTGTCCCTCTAAATAATTATTGTTTCTTCTTAACCATATTTCTCTTTATTTTATTTCCACCCGATTTTAAACTCCACTTTGATTTTATTCCACTCCCAAGCTATATTTTTAGAAGAAATTTCTGTCTTCTCTAATAACTCCAGAATCATTTCTACTACCCATTCCTTAAATTCCTCTTTTCAACAGATAGGCAGGAAAGTGCCAGTGGCTCATATTTATTTCATTACTTTACATTTTTATTTTCATTATTATTGGTGCGTGATCTGAAATAGTTATTGGGTGTGTATCAAAACGTTCATTTAAATGCACATGTTCCTGTGAAATATAAGTTCTGTCTAGCCTAGTCCAGTTTTTGTATATCAGAGAATAATACATAAATTCACTGTGGACTCCTACTACTGAATTCACATCTTCCATGCTAAATATTTTCATAAATTACTTCAAAAATATACTTTCTTTGGTTACACTGCTGCAAATCAAGTTCCAGTCTCCACCTATAAGTAATATTCCCTATTGAAAACTGATTATTTCTCCCAGAATTTTCTTAATCCCCATTATAGCAGTTTTATGTGGAATATAAATACATTGTTGCTTCACTACAATTCTCCGTACCAGTTCAGGAAGAGTTTTTTTGTATATAAACAGTTGTTAAATCCACTTCAGCACATATGAATGAATGAATGAATGCAAAAGAGATTTTCACAGTTTTAATTAAGCGCTTTTCGTCGCTCTCACATAAAGCGACTTCTTCAGATTAAAACTTCACATGCAAAATGAACAGAATAAAAGGTGTTTCATTAATTGCAGTAATGTCATGTGATACAATTAACCAGTTAGGTTCTACATCTCATTTCTAACCTAACTAAACAATATGCTGATCTACACTTTATAATTACTGCAAGGTAATTGACAAAGCCACAAGCGTTTTTAATGCTTTGTCAGTGTTTTAAAAAATTCTCAATGTTTCCATCATAAACACATACATTCATTTTAAACCCCATTAAGAACAGTCAGTAAGTATCACCTAAAATCGTTTTAAACCTCAACAATTCTATGTATAGTGTATTCATTCATATGTGCTGAAGTGGATTTAACAACTGTTTGTATACAAAAAAACTCTTCCTGAACTGGTACGGAGAATTGTAGTGAAGCAACTTGTTGGTCGCTGGTTTACGTTTTAACTTTAGTTTGAATATAAATACATGCCAGTGTAACCCTCCTTCCTTGCAATTAGCCCCTTAGTACTACAACTCTCCCATTATTATCCTTTTTATCCTCTTATATCATTATTGGAGCTCCTCTTGCAATTAATATAAGTACTCCTCTTTTCCTTTGTCCCAGGTATTCCACTGAATAACTGGCCTGAAAACCTTTCTTTATTATATTCACATGTTCATTTCTTCCCAAATGTGTATCTTATAGCATAACTATTTGCACTCTACATTTTTAAATATAGTTCACTATTCTTTTTTGTATATGTTTATGAGACATTTTACATTTAAAGATAATATAGAAAGTGTTGTCATTATGTTAAGAAGTTACTATTCCCACCCGTTATGTGTAACAACTTTTTTAATGTCTAGTCTCAGCTTTTGTGTTACATGCATACACTAATGTTTGACAGGTTGATCTTTTATACAATTGTTTCTTGTCATATCTATTTTAACCTGTGACACATCTCACATATTTTTTTGTTTTAGTGAAAGCCCTCAACAACAGCAACAAAAACAAATACATCCCAGAACACCCCTAAAACCTATTAACTTAATACTAACACACAAAACTCTTCAGATATTGAAGTTTAACCCTCCTAATAGGAACAATTGTCCCAGACTGACAGCCAAACTCACAGACTTGTTTTAATCTATAGGTAAGCTTATCCATGCTAAGATGCATGGTATAGTCTGTGCTTCTACTAAGTGCTGTCTGTTTTGCCCTATCTTTATTCCTCTTCTAGACTGGGAAAACACTTGGATGCTTTCAAAAAAAAATTATCTCCTAGCAATTGAAAGAAAGCCATTGAGGAAAAAGAAGTATTCTGTTTTTATTACTTCTTATCAGATTGTTTCCATGGAAACATGAGAAGCAGATACACAGTTGCCTCTACAAGCACTCATTTATTTGCTAGAGAAAAACTTTTTTTTATTATAGACAGTTTTTTTTATTTGCTTTCCCTTAAAACTTGTTAATAGATCAAGCCAAGAGCCTTAATCCAGTCATTCCCTTATGCAGGAGTAAAAAGGCACATATGTTTTTCTTGTATCATGCTGTTTTCACCAGACTTTTTTCTTTTTTTTTTTTTTTTTTACATAGCAGTGCCTACATTTCTTAAAACTGAACAAGGAGAAAGAAAGAAGAAGAAGACAAAAACAAAGCAAAACAGGGACACCTGTTTACTTTAGTATCCCTATTACACTCAAAAATAAATGGCATTTTTTTCTTTATAGCATGCAGATTATATCATGCATTATAAACATGCTACTATTATACTAGTATTATAAATATGCTACTGTTAAGAACAAGATTTTGTTATACTTATAGTTAACTCTTTCCCTCCTCTTTACCTCTCCTAAATGTTATCCAATCATTAATGACATGGATTTGGGCATATGCTTTGGAGTGCCCTACAAGTTTAACAAAGTAAAAAAAATCCAATATTTCCAGGTTTTCTTATTCTGTCATATTTCACAAATGCAACTAATACTTTGAATCCCACATTTATTTGTCAATTTCCGAGTTGCTGTTTTTCTTCCTGTTGATCTCAATCTCCCAAATCCAGTCTCTGCTTTATTTCTAACATATTCCCTGTTTTCTAGTCTCTGTCTCTCAAGCATTTTCCTTTGAAACATTGGAAAACATTTCACTGGCACAGTCCCTCTATGGGCTTTATTGTCAGAAGAACAAGAAACAGAATTTCCTTCTGTTTCATATTCACTTTGTGTTGGACAATAGCATGTTCTGTGTCAAAAATTATTTTGACCCTCCAGGAAAGAATATTCTGAAAATAGCTGGATACAGCAGCTTGAATCTCATGCCTACTTTTAGACATTCCCTGATTAGTGGAATAAAAATAAAATAAAATAAATAAATACACAATTAACAACTGCTGTGGAATACCAGTCCAGTTGCTTATTTGTGCTTTCATAAAATTAATACAGTCTGTTCCTTCCAGCTTCTCTGGTAGAGCAGAATTATATTATATTTTGAATCATCTCTTCTTGAGCAGTCTCATATTCAGCCAGCCTTTTCTTCATTTCGACCTCTGATTTTTACAGTTTTATCATCTCATCTGAATATTGGTTTAAAACTTCTTCCATTTTTCCAGCCTTTTATTATTTGAGTTGATATACTCCTTTAGTATTTCATTAATTTTAATCAGCTCTGAGTACATTTGACTTATTTTTTTTCCTATGGGTTACTGGAAGCCATGGCTTGCACCAAAGCTGGAGCAGCTGTATAATTCTTCCCAGTCACTGTTTTCACCTCACCCTTTTTGATTGATTTTCTTTAAGGTTCTTAGAATTTCTTTTTTGATGGCATCCAGGCAGTGCAGTTACTAACCAGTTACTGAAATTTACCCAAAAAGTCAAATTCCCTGGCTCTGTTTTCTAACTTTCTGTTTTCACACTAAGAGAGCTGAAATTAAGCTGTTACTCAGTGTGCAGCCAACTAAGAAGTCCCTTATATGCCCTACTAAAGACCCCTTTTTATCAGCTTAAAATGTTCTAGATTCAACTCTATCAGAGTAGGTCTTTCACTTGAAATTCACATTCTTTTTCTTTGCCTGTACTCTGAGATCAAGCCCTGGTGTGGAAGGCATCTCTAGCCAGCAATCTAAATGTCTTCTTGGCCTCAACCCATTCTCTTACCTCTCCTGCTTGAGTTATTTGCTCCCATTATCTTGGCTCCTTTGCCAGGTTTCTCCAGTAAATTCCAGCTACTCTTGCCTATTTTCTGTATGCCTACTTGCAGTCATCCTTACTGAAAAACATCTACTTTATCCATTCTCGTATTGCCTTAGATTTTAGAATTCTTTCTGATAGTTTATGAATATACCATTCTGTATACTTCTGTGTCTCTGCTGGACAGTGGCACAGGAAAATAACTTTCTTGGGTGGCGTAAGCTATGGTACCTTGCTGGCTAGGCTTACGTAGGCCCTTGGGCCGATAGCCTAGTACCTACCTATGAACCTATGAACCTATGCATGGTTATTATTCTCCTTAAGGATCTGCATCCAAACCCTCTCTATATTTCTTGAAATTCTCCCTTGCTTCATCATCATCCCTTTCCACTTTGAATTATAAGCCTCTGCTTCTGTTAAGTATATAAGCCTTAACTGTATAGTTCTAAAATATCCCTTCAAATCAAGTAAACCTAAACTACCTTGTTCTATTGGAAGGATCAACTTATCCCACTTAATGCTTGCCCTCTTTCCCTCACTGATAAACTCCTTCAGTTCTTTATTAATTATTGTCCACAACTTTTCCTTGAGTTGAGTTGATGAAAGTATGCCTGACCCATATACAAGACTAAAGGAACTAACAACATTTTCAATGCTTGTATCTTACTACCCATATCCATAAATAAGAGTTTACAGTTTTTCAGTTCTTGTATTATTTTTTGTTTAGTCTCTTACCACATTTCCGTAGCTGACATAACATTAGCCTTTTTAATCCATTCTCCTAAATACATCATCTTATCATGTCCCCATAAATATGGGTATTGCTGAGCCAATTCCTGCATTGATGCATAATTTATAGTCTTTGTTTATTTTCCTTATTTTTATGTCCCAAAAAGATTTGAAACTGTCTCAAAATGTTTCACAACACTGACATGTCCTTTTCTGGATTTATAAGGTACAAAATAATATAATCTGCAAATAAATAAAGCCAACACTTTTTGATTACCATACCAATTATACCCTTGTACTTCTGAGTCCCTTACTTTCTTTGCCAATGGCTCTAAATATAAAGCAAATAAAGGGGGAAGAGGACACACCTGCCTGGTTCCTCTGTTCAAACACAGCTTATCTGAGAGGAACTCTCCCACTTTAATTCTTGCCTCCATTCTTTCATCTATCCTTCTAAGTAACCTTATTATTGTATAAAGCAATACAAATGTTTCCAATTCTCTACTCATAAAATTCCAGTTTACTATATGAAATGCTTTCTCTGCATCAAGACCCACCAACAATAGGGGTATTTTCTTATATTTTGCTTCCTTCTGGATCATCTTTGTTTTATTAATGTTGTCAAATGTTTGCCTCCCCTCCACAAAACCACACTAATTCATATCTATCAAATTTGGCAACACCTTTGCCATTCTTTTAGTTAGTATACATATAAACACTTTATAACCATGGTTTAAAATTGAAATAAGTCTATATGAAGCTGGGTCTGCAGGGTCGTTGCCATCTTTAGGTAACACAACCATCACAACTTTCTTCCAAGATGTTGGTGCTTTTCCTCTTTTCAAAATGTGGCTAAACAAAATCTTCCAGATCTTTATCAGTTTCTTCCCTCATAATGTACAAACGTCCACAGGAATACTATTTGTTCCTAGAGACTTTCCAGAAGATTGATTATACATCACTGTTTTAATCTCATCCCCTTCTATCTTAACTGTTTGTTGTTGAGACTTGTTTACCAAAAACAGTGGCATAATTAAGTCTTCCACAAATATTTCAATTTGTACTCTTTCTCTTTCTTATTTCCACATTTCTCTATTTTATATAGTTTTTCATAAAATTTCCATAATATCTCTAAAACCTCTACGGGATCTCTGGCTATTTCTTTCTTTCTTTCTTTCTTTCTTTCTTTCTTTCTTTCTTTCTTTCTTTCTTTCTTATAGGTTTCCTAAGTTTGCCAACAACCATTTCAATGTTCTGTTGCCTAGGTCATTTTGCAAAAAGATTTTGTATGCTGGTAGTTGTTATCAAAAATAGTTGCTTAACTGTAATCTTTCTAAACTCATGTAGAGCATCCAGATATTCCCATATTTTCTCTTTAGCACTCTGCATTTGCTCATCCTCTTGTTCTGTGAGGTTCCCCCTTTTCTGCAATAATTTAACCTTTGTTAGCCCCTCCAAGTAATTTCTATTAATTCTTAACCATATCTCATTCTCCTTTATTTCAACTCTATTTTAATCATCATTTTATCCCAGTCACTAGCTATAACATCTGAAGATATTTCTACCTTCCCTAATAACTCTCAAATAATTTCCACTACCCATTCCTGAAATTCCACACTTTTTAGCAGGTATCTGAGAAAGCAACAGCATCTTATTTTTACTTCATTACACTGCATTTTTTATCTTAGTTTTTATTGGTGCATGGACAGAAATAGCCACTGAATGTGTATCAAAGCTTTTAATTAATTGCACATATTCCTATAAAAATATTTGCTATCTACTCTAGCCCAAATATTGTACCTTGAGGAATAATATGCAAATTTTGTCCAAGTTCCTGCTACTGAATTTACATCTTCCATACAAAATATTTTCATAAATTTCTTCAGAAATCTACCCTCTTTTGTTATATTGTCTTTTCTATATCTCCATGATCTATCTGCACTATTGCAAATCAAATTCCAGTCCCCACCAATAAATAATATCCACTGATGAAAGATGATTATTTCTCCCAAAAATTTCTTAAGCTCCATAATGGCATTTTTCTGTGGAAGATAAATACACATAATTGAAATAATCCTCCCATGCCAATAGCCCATTACTACCACAAATCTACCATTTGATCTTTTTTCCTTATCTATCATTGTTGGAGCCCCTCTAGCAATTTGTACAATTACTCACCTTTTTATATGTCCCTGACATTCTACTGAATAGTCATTCTGAAATCCTCTCTTTGTCAAATTCATATGCTCATTTCTTTCAAAAAGCATATCCTGCAGCATTGCTATTTGTACTCTGCATTTCTTAATATAATTCAATACTATTTCCTTTTATCTATACCTGTAAGACCTTTCATGTTCCAGGATAATATGGACAGCATAGCCATCATTATAAAAAAAACTATTATTCCCACCTGTTATACATGACAGTTTTTATGTGTATTTCCATCTTTTGTGCTACATGTATATACTAGTATTTGGCAGGCTGATCTTTTGTACAGTTGTTTCTTCTCATCTCCATTTGTACCTATGTAACATTTTCAAGATTTTATGTTTTAATGAAACTCCTCAAACAAACAAACAAAAATAAATAAATACAAAACACCACATCCTCTATTGACTTGGAACAAACACACAAAACTATGTAAATCTTCAAAACATGAAGTTTAGACCCCCCACAGAAGTGAACAAATGCCCCAAATTGATGGCTGCACCTCCAGGCATTATATAACATAACATTAAAGTTATCCATGCTAAAGCTCATGCTACAGTCTGTGCTCCCACTTACACTAATTGTTGCCTGGTCTTTTCTTATCTCTTTTCCCCTCCCAGATATAAAATTCAGCTTATATACTTTCAGAAAACACAAATTTTAGTCCTATGAAAAAAGTGAACTGGCTATCTTTAAATAAAACTAAATTGTACACTGTTCTGTTAACTGTATTAAAGTATTAAGGCTGCTAGAGAGGTTGTTACCCCTTATTCATTTCCCATAATTTCACATTTATTTTTTTCACTGAACTGCGTGCCATTGTGTCTTTAAATTTTGCATTTCCCTCAGCAAAGAGTTCAGAGTTCTCAAGATTAACTGCTTGTAACTACATACAGCTTGTCTCCATGGAAATCTACTCAGCAATGAGTCTTTGTAAATTGTACTCAGAAAAAAATGCACAGCTGCCACAGTTGCAGACATTCTGACTGCACTGAACAGTTGCCAGTGGAAAGTAAACAAAGATCTTTGCAGTTATAAGAAACTTAGCATTTTCATGGCTTTCATCATTTTGTCTTATTTTTAAAGCCTACATGCCTACAAAAACACATTTACAGTTTAAGTCAAATGTAGTAATCTAGACATTCTCCCTTGTAAAATAAAAAGAGAAAATATCCTAATTCTACATATAAAATAATCAGTGCACTTTTACACCTCAATCCACTCCAGCAGCCCAATCACAGCTTATGAGCACTAAACTTGCCTTTGTCCAGCCTTTTTATTTTGTTATACTGTAAAAACCTATGTTTCTTGCAACTAAAAAGTACTTGTTTACATTAATATCTTTAACACTTAAAACAGTCACTGAAAAGACTACCCCACATTTAAAATACCCCTAACTACACATTACACAAAACTGTTTTACTGTATATAACATGCAGTTTATATCATGAAATGTTTTATACAAATACTAGCAGCAAAATTGTTTTACTTACAGTTAGTTTTCCACTTTTAGTGTTCTTCTAAACATTAGTGGTATAACGTGGAATGCTTTATAGTCCACCATGAATTTAACAAAGTCAAAAAAAGTCCAGTGTTTTTCAGCCACTTTTTCTTGGAAAACCATACTCACATATGTGATAAGATGCTTTATAGCTTTCCATTTATTCACTAATTTCAGAGTTGCTGGTCTTCTTCCTCTTCATCTCCAACTCCCAACAACAGACTCTGCTTCACTTCCAAGGTACTGCTAATTCTTCTACTCTACTCCTGTGTTCTTTTCTGTCTCTCAATAATTCTTCTTTAGAACATTGGGAAAGGTTTCACTGGTAAAGTATCTCTATGAGCCTTACCATCAAAAGAATGAGAAGCAAAGTCCCCTTCTGCTTGCTGACACACGTTTGTTGAACAAACTTTTTTTAT
Source organism: Protopterus annectens (assembly GCF_019279795.1). Lineage (NCBI taxonomy): Eukaryota > Metazoa > Chordata > Ceratodontiformes > Protopteridae > Protopterus > Protopterus annectens. The sequence goes on from NC_056750.1 coordinate 521,174,705, forward strand.
TTCCTCTTTAGCCTGTTCTGCATCAAAAAATAACTTTGATCTTCCGGGGGAAAAACACTTTGAAGACAGCTGAATAACAGGAGCTTGAATCTTACACCTGTCTCTCGACATTTCATGATTGCTGGGATAAATTGGGTTGTCTTCAGCCTGGTGTACAGCAAATAATCATTTTCTACAAACACTCTGCTGTCTCCAATTTTTAATACTTTGCCCTTCTGACACAGCTTTGTCAGGATCAGCTCTTTCTGCTGATATGATTGCAGCTTTACTAATATAGGTCTTGGCTGCTTTCCCATGGCCAGTTTTGGAGCATACACTTGATGTGTCCTTTCATTTAACAAATTCTGCTGTGGAATACCAGTCCAGTTGCTTATTTGTGCTTTCATAAATTTAATGCAGTCTGTTCCTTCCTGTTTCTCTGGAACAGCAGACAATCTCAGGTTTTCTCTTTGCACTCTGTCTTTTAACTCTACTATTTTTTAAACAGTTATTCTAGAGTAACCTCATAGTCATCCAGCTTTTTATTTATGTCAGCCTCTGACTTTTGCAGTTTTATCAATTCACCTGAATGGTTAGTTAAAGCTTCTTCTGTTTTTTAATAGCCTTTTTTGTTTGAATTGATATATTCCTTCAATGTTTCATTTATTTTGAACAACTCCAAATACATTTGATTTATTTTTTCCCTCTAAAATACTGGAAGCCATCTCTTGAACCAAAGCTGAAGCTTGAACTGCTTTTTGCTGAACAGCTGCTGAATCCTTCTCAGACAGTGTTTTCTCTTCACTTTTTCTGGTTGAGTTTCTTTCAAGTTTCCAAATGTTCTTCTTTGCTGGTATCTAGGTAGTGTATTTATTAGCCGGTAACTGAATTTTATTAAAAAAAACATTTTTAATGGTACTCATTTTTTTCAGTTTCTGTTTTCACAGTGGAACACCTGAAATTATGCTTTTGCTCAATGTGCAGCCATCTAGGAAGTCCAAGTTCTGAACAATGTTAAGTATTATTCCTTATTTTCCTGATATAACTAAGTGTTATTCCTTATTTTCCTGATGTAACTAAAGAAGAATTTGTAATTGCCTTTAGTTTCCCATGCTAGTCTGACTTCATGGAGTGTCTGACTTCATGGGGTGATTTAGATTTCTGAATGGTATTGTTCAACTTCTTAGATAACCTCTTGATGTTATCCTTGATATAAGGACCCTTATTTTTGCTGTATTTACCACCATTTTTCCTTATTGTATAGTTTAGTTATGCATATAGACCACCAAACCACTTTGCTCTTGAACTTCCTATTTTGTTTAGATCTACTTGGACTAGCCATATTAATACATTAATCCAGGCAAGTATATAAATTGGCATCCACCTGCCATGTCTATATCTAGAATAATACAGTGGTCCTTGAAATCTGAGTCTTCATCATAGCACTGTAAGAGATTTTTGAATTTGTATTCCCTGACTTTTGTGATATTTATATCAGGGGGTTTAGATTTTTGAAGGTGAAGATTATCAGTTTGTGATCAGACTTGACTGGTGAAGATAATGCTAGAGGGATAGTACATAACAATGCAAAGTTTGTAAGGATGAAATGAAGAATATTTTGTCCTCTGGTGGCCTCTTTCATGATCTTATCCAGGGAGTTTGTTTATGATGTCCAAGAATTTGGGGGCATAACCTTTTTTGAGGTGTAGGAATCCCAATTTATTTCTGGGTAATTCAAATCACCCAAGATAATGGAGTTTCTGTTTATAGGGAGTTCATCCAGAATATTTAGAAATCTAACATACCTTCTGGGGGCATAAATGGGGTCCTGTATCAAGCTATGCTTTGGTAGTTTATCCTATTCAGTGTGCTTTGGATCTCAATTAATTCTATTTGTGGGTCTCTTCGAACCTGTCTTGAGGTGATGTAATCCCTAACAAATATAAATACTCCACCACAGATCCCATTGAGTCTAAAGACATGGTAGTCACAGAATTACAGTACTGATGGAGTGCTTTCTGAACATTTGAACACATTTTGGTAATAACACATACATGGTTGTTCTCTAAGTGTAGGATGCCTTGAAGTCTAGTAACTTGTAACTGAAACTTCTAGCATAGATAAGAACAACCCTGGTGTGGCCTTGCACTTGTTTTGTTAGTTAAGCTGGGAGGTTCATTAGTTGGATCCTGCCTAAAAGAGGTACTGTGGAGACAGCAACCTGTTTCTCCACTATGCAGAAGTCCTGGAATGAGAGTTGCAAGCCACGCTTGGCAAAGCATGTAGGACTACCAATCATCTCTTCCCATGCCAATACATACTAGCTCCCCCTAGAATGACACCAGCTATTTAGACAACTGCTAAAGCCAAACATTGTTTCTTTACATTTTGGCATCATTCTTGGTGAGAGAAGGATTCCATTCAATACTAAGGTCTTTCTTGCACTTGTGATATGCTCAGGGATTTCTGATATGTCTCTCTGCATATCCTTCAAGGTTTTACTCAACAGCTTATTTACCCCCACATGGACAACCACCATGTCATAGCCATATCTGTCTGGCTTTAGGGTCTTAAGAGCCCTTGACATGTCGGTTATCTTGGCTCCTGAAAGACAGCTTACTTTTACCATGTTTTTATTTGGCTTTCTGAGAAAAGAATTTGAGTGTCTGACTATGGAAACAACAATCACTAGCACATTTTTATTTGAATTTACAGCATGTTTGGAAGTACTATGTTTGGAGTGGTTTACCTCCTGGTAACTCTTAATTGTGTTTATGTCAAAATGTCTCATAGTGTTTCGCTTACAACAGGTCTCAATCTTAATGGACCTTGGAGGCTTAGCCATGTTTTTTAAGAGGATCGGCATCCAATAATGTCTTGGGTGATTGTGCAAAGTGTAATGCTTGTATGTGTTGCCACAGGATATATTTGATTGTGTTCGAGCGAGTCCTCCAGTTTGGTTAAGTTCTTAATCCTTTCACAGATACATAGTGTTGAGCTAAGAAATATCTCATTGTCTGTGAGCATTAGCCATTTTTTATACAGCCTGAATTTACCAAGCTCAGTGAAGTTAGTAATTGAGGAAAGACAAGTTAGATGACCTTCTATTTTGTCCAAGGGTGTAAGAGGAGTTTGGTTTAGTTTAGTGTAAACAAATCAAGTTGAATAGTTGAAAGGCAGTTATAGTAATGGATTTGGTTTAAGCATGAACTTAATCAGAATAATAGATATGATTCTAGGATAAATTCAATGAGACTTGATGCTGGCACATCATTGTTTGTTTGTTTAAAATAGATGAAATGGACCAGTAGTACCCTTTTCGGTTATGACCTTGTCATAATAAACTGAAAAAGTACACAATGAATTGTTGAAATGCAAAACAGTTGTGTAATTAACAAATCAAAGAGTTGTCTGACCAAGCACATTAGAATATTAAGTATAACATAATACTTTTTGACTCAGTTTAGATGCTGGCTGGGATTTAGTGCAATGCACTTTGCAAATTAGCACAGCTAGCAGAGCGCACATCATGTTGATAATCCAGAGACATAGACAGCACTGCCATGCAGCATGAAAAATTGCATGGTAAACAGTCCATGTAAATAATCACAGAATTATATGAAAATTAGGTATCCCAAGCAACCAAAGCACATATACTATCCAAATGACAGATCAAACATGGTGAAATAATTCAGGAATGTAAAATACCTGTCCTGAGCACCAAGGAAGGGTGTACACTGTGAATATGATAAAAGTAGCCATTATTAGTGCTGAATACCACGTGTTAGTGGCTGACATCACAGCCAGTGCTTCTAGTGTTGTACATCACAGCCATTCATTCCACCACAGAAATTACCATCAGTACCTCACACAGCAGCAGCATCTAACAGACTAGTGCATAGTAAACCAATACTGGGTAGACAGGAACATCATTTGACAGATAGTCAAACTGTGCTGCCCACAAGTAGAATTGAACACAAAGGTATGTAAAGCATTAACCAACAGCTATCTGGACCTTTCAGTTATCACCAGCGGACACAATTGGCATATCACAGGCATCACCCAAACCAAAACCTCTGCAAGGACGACAGGTGCTCAGGCTCAAAAAGCAAAATGTAAAAGGACAAATAGCCAGCACTCTATTGGAGCATACATCTTTTAATGTGTAAAAACACAAGAAACAGACCGGTTTTGGCCCAATGGCACTTTTCACTGTAAAATACAATCAGTAAATGCATCACATTATATATCAAAAATGTAATAGAATAATTAAGCCCAATGAAACAATTATTACAAATGTTCATTAAGACCAGGTGAAAACAATCCTCCCAGCTTCACAATCCAAGATTTTTCTTTTTATTTAACAGTTTATGGTGCTGCGGTAGCGTTGTTGCCTCACAGCAAGATGTTGTCCCATTCGATTCTCAGCTAGAGAGTCTTCTATGTGGAGGCATGCGTGAATGAGTGTGCCTTAGGTTGTGCGTCAGGGCTGGTAACTCGGCACATAAAAATCCACTACCAAACATTAGCGGACCGGAGTTCCGCTGTGGTGACCCCTAACCGGGATAAGCCGAAAGACACAACATGCCAACCAGTTTTCATTTATCTATGTTCCAAAATTCTATCAATGACAATAAATCTAAAGGTAGCTGCCTTATGTATAATGGTATGCTTATATAAAGCAATAGCTGAATATTTATTTCTAATAATGCTAAGATGTTCTGAAATGTGCAATTTTAAGGGTCTAGAGGTTTGGCCAACATAGAAGGCTGTGCATAAACAAATTGCCAAATAGATAGCCCAATCACTATTACAGTTGCCACTTTTATGGAAAAAACCTTAGAGGTATTTTTACTTGAAAACTCCTTCGTTTGACAAATAAATTTACAAAAAGAACAATGGCCACAGGGGTCATTGATAGAATTTTGGGACATAGAGCAATGAAAACTGGTTGGCATAAACTGTTAAATAAAAAAGAAAAATCTTGGATTGTGAAGCTGGGAGGATTGTTTTCACCTGGTCTTAATGAACATTTGTAATAATTGTTTCATCGGGCTTAATTATTCTATCACATTTTTGATATATAATGTGATGCATTTACTGATTGTATTTTACATTGAAAAAGGCCATTGGGCCAAAATCGGTCTGTTTCTTGTGTTTTTACACATTAAAAGATCTATGCTCCAGTAGAGTGCTGGCTATTTGTCCATATCACAGGCATCAGCCTTACATATTCTACACCAACTCATCAACATCGTGCTGCAGCATGTGGAGAAACATATCTAAGTCCCCAAGATTAAACAAAAGACAACCACCACTATGCAGGTGTTTTACAGCATAGCCAATTTCCAAGAAGTCCTGGCAGCCACAGAATGCACATACATTGTCCTTAAGGCATATCCTCTAGTTGACAGGACTGAGATACATCAACAGAAAGAGCTTCCTTTTATACTTCCTTAACTGGCAATGGTATGTAATGACCAGAGCATTATATATAATGTGTCTGTGCCACATATGGCACACATCTGACCTTTTCCATCATGTCTGTGAGAGGGACTTTCCACAGAGTCATCTAATCAGTATGTACACACACAGGAGAGTTACACGGGACAGTATACACATGTACCATGCAATCAGGGGAGCAGGCCACATTTAATACATTGACTGCTGTGAGTTGTGAGTGATACTGGATATTCTTTGGAGCTGTGGATGATGACTCCCATGAGCCACCCCCTGACCATACTAGAGATTGACCAGTAATTTATGGAGATTAATTTAATGAGGGCATTTCCCTTACATATGTGGTAGGGCTGGTCAATTTACATAATTTATTCAAACATTCTTTTTATAAATACATATGCAGTTAATTTTCAGTTATTTATACGATGTATGATTTGTTTCAGAAAATCACTATATCATGTTTTTTTAAGTTTTATCCAGTAGATGTCCCTATATTAACACAACTGAACAATCTGATATATATATATATATATATATATATATATATATATATATATATATATATATATATATATATATATATATATATATATATATATATATATATATATATATATATATATAGATAGATAGATAGATATATTCCCCTTTTGCTCTCCTTTCTACATAATTATTTATATTTGGTATAGATACTTGATTTTTGAGTGCACTTCACATGATTTTCATATTATATTACATAATTTCATGGTTTAGTATTATTTTTATTATGTATTGACAAAGGTGCTGTTTATGGAAAATGGGCTGCTGCTGGTATTTTGCTTGCTTCTTGTGTTTGGAATTCACTAGTATTGAATGTTTAAATGAAAAAGTAAGTTTATTATTGGTGTTGTTTTTGAATTCACCAACCATTTTTTCATGAATAATAAAGAAATTGCTGTGTTGTACTGTGGTGCCAGATGTTTGTTGGTTTTACAGGTTACGAGAGGCTCATATGGGTGAGTTAATACGGAAAGTTCTTTATCCGAGTAATTGCTAACACAAGTCTATATTGCATACAGATTCCGTCCTTAGCCAATTGCTTTCAGGACCTAACTAACTCTGTTAGAAGAATCCTGATATCAAGCAGCTTGCTTACAAAAGGGTAGAAAGGGTTTTCTTTCATGCAGTACTCCAGCCTGATAAGGAATCTTGTGTTAGACCACTTTGGAAAGAAAATGTACACAGTTTCTACCCTAGCAGTGAAAAGTGTTAATTACCTGACCAGTACAATGCAATGCAAGATCGAAGGCAGCTTGTACACTTAAGAAATTGTCAGATTCACAGTCCCAGTGTGCTAGTGTAGTTAGGTAATGTATAATAACATTAAAGGTTGTGTCCTGAAATTTATAGTCCTGTCCCTGTCTACAACATATCTGAAGCTCTCCATTTATACATTTAGACTTTTTCATCAAGCTGCAGAGGTGCTTCAAAAAAGGGTTACACAAAGCATTCAGACTATTCAAAACACATACGTGTTTACACTGACCACTGATTACAAAATACAAACATGTTTTGTATTCATTCACATTTCCTACCTGTTTTGTACTTTTGTGCTTTCTCGTGGGCTCTGCCAGTTTTAAGATGTCTACTTGGTTAAGTCATCAAACAAAAAAGCATACCTTTATTGATTTGGAAAAAAAGTGGAAAATAAATCCTGATGTTTTATTTTGATGTTTCAGTGGTGTTTATTTGAAATACAGTAGGATCTAAATTCACATGAACTTCAGTACTTTTAACTGTGGCTGACCGACCCCATCGGATCCTGTGGCATCATTTGAGTGGCACTTTGAATTTCTCCATATTGGACATGTTTATAATTTCTGCATTATCTTTCAAGAAGTGCTTTTATATTTCCAAACCAGACTGGTTTTCTGCGTCTGTACAAAATGTATTACAGTTTTAAGTGGCTGGTGCATCAGTTAATAGTGCCTTAAAGAGTAACAATTAACATTGTTTTGTATACCCGTTGTCAACCATATTATTCTTTGCTTTTTCTTTTGTGATTGAAATCATTCACATTCACATTGTTTTGTTTAGTATCTTAATTAAAAGGTAAGGCTGATTAGTTATAATGTTTTGTGGGTAGAGGAGGTTGAGGAGTATACTTCTGTGCAGTAAAACAATGACCATAATGCTGATGTGCTATTTAAATAGGAGGGATTGCCTTATTCTCCCTATTATTTACTTATTATATGTAACTGCCTTCAGCAATGTGTGCGCGTGCCTGTGTGTGTGTCTGTGTGTTTGTGTGTGCGTGTTGGGGGGTGATGCTGTCTGCATGTTTTTAGCTGGCTGCTTATTATGGCCACTGAGTACTATTATTGCTATGGCTGCTTCAGGATCCTTATGTTTGCCCTGGTACTTTTCCCATGATATGTACAGTACTGGTGATTCTGCCCTTCTTGGCTGTGTATATACAGTACCTACTGATAATGAGAGAATGTTATTAATATATTACATTATGCCTGTTAGTATTTGTTATTAATCCTGATAGTATCTGGCCTAGCAAATGCTAAGAACAAAAGTGATTGATCATTAGTTACCTACATGTGTCATGTCTCATGTCATATCTTTCACTCAAATTGTTACAAAATGAAACACTTTTACAAATAAAATAAATAAACAGACAACAAATACATAAAACAAACTAAAATAGCACAGCAGCTCATATTCGATCACCAGAAAGATCAACCAAAAACTGATCATAACATAACTGTATAAAAAGTTATGCTGGGGGTTCATATAAACCCTCTTGAAAAGATGATGACATACAGACCACTTAAGGGAAGATACAGTCTCATTTACCTGAATCTGTAAAGGTAGTTCCGAGCCTAGTTCTGGAAATCGCTAGCAGCCACTTAACCTCTTAATATAAGAAATCTGTATAAAATCAATAATATTGGGGAGACAAATGGCCTAAAGTCAAGTACAAATTTTAAATATTGCTCTTATAAACCTAGAAAACTGTTATAATAATAGCTTTTGCATTCAAATATATTTTATGATGGATATGAAGTCTGAAACTCAAGTGTCTGACAACTTAGTGATTTCAATCCCGAATGATTTGCTGGATAACCACAAATACAATGAGAAACAAACCAAAAAAATATGAATAAAAAATCTGAACATTACATGAAAATCTAGATAGCTGAGAGGTATGTTAGCAGCCCCTCACCTGATCACTAGATCATACCAGCAAGATCAGTTTGATAGTACTTTATGCCTGATAATATTAGTAAGAAATTCATGTGTTGGCTATCCCGACAGTTGATGACTGAATAAGAAATTGGGTATTATTTAGACTTAGAGCTATGTTAGGTTAACTATCAACCCATCTGACTACTTACTGTAGGTGTAGTGCTTTGCAGCAGGGTGAGAGATTGAAATGTTCAATGCACAAGTTGGTCATGCAGTAGCTGTAAAGTGATGCAATAATCTTTGTGCTTTTTATATAAAAAGGTTTTCTTAGATATTTTGTTTAGGTAATACACTATAACATAATAATTAAATTCTATACTGTGAAGAACATTCTTGGTAAATAAGCTGTGATTATATAAATGTATAAATTATGTGTTTTAGAGTTGTGTTTCTAACAAAATGGTATATTCAATATTCATGAACTGTATTAAATATTCATGAATTGGGGTTATTTTCATCATATTATTGATGGAACATTTAACCAATCATCACTGTGTATGTATTATTTAATCCAAGTTTTTATATTTTTGGAGTGTTCTGAGGAAGTCAACTGGCATTGACAAAAGCGCTTAACATTTTGTAATAAACTGAAGACTTGCAACGTTTAGTGCTCTTTTTTGGTTCTAATCTTTAAAGTCTGCCAACTCATTACACTCCCAGAAAAATATGTTCCAAATTATCTTTTTCTTCTCCAACACACATTTGCTGTCTACCTGCAGAAAGATTCTTTGGAGTCTACTTGGCATATAAAAATACCTATGTAAACACTTCCAAGCAAAGATCCTAAATCTTCTAGATTTTGTTGCATATTGGGGAGACATACATATACCCCCCATTGTTGCTTTGTGAATTGCTAATACAGTCTCTCTTTCTAATCCTTTCTAACCTCCTCTGATTGATTCTTATAGTTATTATGCAATATTTTATATGGTCTACTAATTATTCCTTTCTTAACTGCAGCTTCTGTTCTAAATTCTACTAAAAACTTTAACAGTGCTGGTCTTTCATTTAGGACCACCCTATTTCTTTCTCTTTGCCTATACTCTGATATCAGTCCTTGATAGGGAAGACAATCTCTAACCTGCAGTTCAAATAAGTTCTTGGCATCTTCCCAGTCTGTTATTTTTCCCTCTCTGGTTATTTGCTTTCAGGACCTTCTTTCCTTTGACAGTTTTCTCCAATAAATTCAAGCCCCGTCTTGCTATTGTCTGTATCCCTAATTGCAGTCATCCCTATTGGCAGAATCTCCTTTCTCTATTCCAGTGTTGGCTTAGTTCTTAGAATACTTTTTAATACTTTATGAATATAATATTCTGTATGATTTTTGTTATTCTCCTTAAAAGTCTGCACCCAAAATTCCAGTCTCTCCTTGTTTTTTGAGCTTCCCCCTGTTTCATCATCATCTGTTTCCACTTTGAATTATAGTGTTTCTGCTTATGCTATGTATAGGAGCCTTAACTGTGTTGCTCTGAAATACTCCTTCAAATTGGGTAATCCCAGTCCTCCTTGTTCTACTGGAAGAATAAGCTTATCCCACTTGACTCTTGCCGTCTTTCCCCCCCAGATAAATTTTTCATATCTTTAATTACTATCCACAATTTCTCCTCTGGTTGATAAAAGTATGCCTGTCTATAAGACTAAAAAGACTGCAAACATTTTAACTGCTTGTATCTTGCTATCAATATCCCTATAACAGAGCTTCCATTTACTTAGTTTTTGTATTATCTTTTTTTAGTCTCTTCCCACATATCCTTAGCTGCCACAATGGAATCATTTTTAGTCCATATTCCTAAATACTTCATTTTATTATATCCCCATAAATATGGATATTGCTGAACCAATTAGTGTGTGGGTACATACTTTACCATTATTGCCTTTGTTCTAGCTTCATTAATTTTGTTTCCCAAAAAGATCTGAAACTGTCTCTAAATGTTCCACAACACTGTGATGACCCTTTCTGCTATTTACAGGTATAAAATAATATCATCTGTAAATAGAGCCAGCTTTTCTTGACTACCATACTAATTATACCCTTGAATTTCTGAGTCCGTTATTTTCTTTGCCAATGGTTCTAAATATAATCCAAATAACAAAGAGGAGAGAGGACACCCCTGCCTGGTTCCTCTGCTTATGTAGAAATTATCAGAGAGGGCCCCACCCACTTTAATTTTTGCTTTCAGTCCCTCATATATCCTCCCAATCAACCTTATAATTTTATTAGGGAATGCAAATGCTTCCATTGCTCTGCTCATAAAGTCCCAGCTCACTCTGTCAAATGCTTTTTCTGCATCAAGACCCACCAACAACAGTAGTATTTTCTTACATTCCGCTTCCCTTTGGATCATCAGAGTTCTGTTCATGCTGTCAAATGTTTGCCTACCTTACACAAAACCACATATATCCATATCTATCAATGTTGGCATCACTTTTGCCATTCTTTTAGCTATTATAGACATAAACACTTTATAATCATGGTTTAGGATTGAAATGGGCCTATATGAAGCTGGATCTGGTGGGTCTTTACCCTCTTTAGGTATTACAGCCACCACTGCTTTCTTCCAGGATGTTGGTAAGTTGGTAGTTCTCCTCCTATTAAAATACTGTTAAACAAAACCTTCCAGATCTTTATCAGTTTTTCATCCTAGCTTCCAAACTTCCACAGGAACAGCATCTATTCATGGGGACTTTCCTGTAGATTGGTTATACATCACCATTTTATCTCACCTCCTCCTTTCTTGATTGTAATTGAGCCTCCTATACCTCTAATCTTGACATATTTAATTCTTCCATAAATATTTCCATTTGTACCTTTTCTTGACTTCCATATTTCTCTGCTTTATACAGACTTTCACAGAATTTCCAAAATATTTCTAACACTTCTACAGGATCTCTTGTTACCTTCCTTGTTGTAGGCTCCCTAAGCATGGTGACAGCCTCTTCTTTTTCTGTTGCGTTAGTCGTTGTGCTAAACGTTTTTGTGCTCTAGAGTTATTATCAAAAAACAGTTGCTTAACAGGAATCTTTCCAAACTCATGCATATTATCAGCATAGTCCCTTATTTTCTGTTTAGCACTCTACAGTTGCTCCTCTTCTTGTTCTGTGGGATTCCCCCTATCTTTGCTTTTCCCTGTTGTGTTTCTGTGTCATACATCACTAGCAGAGCAGTGGGCCTACTGGTCTTCTTCAAGATTTTTTACAAGAGGATTTGAAACTTCTCTGTGAATGGCTATCTTCATGCCTTTTATAGTGAATTATTTATTGCATTATACAGCACTAAATTTTGAACTCAGTTCTAGTGCCATCTTGGGAGGAACACACACATGGGGATCTCCTGCAGTAATTTATGTCTGAAAATGTGCGGACATTTTACATTTGTTAACAACAGTCTGAAAGCACAGATGTAGTTTGCATTTATTAATATTGACCACCTAGTGTGTACTTTGTTGTGGTCTCTAACAGTTTTGAACTGTTTACTTCATTAAGTCTTCATTCACAGCAAAAACAGGACTTTATTGAATGACTGGGGAGGAAGAACAATTGGAAAATTAATCAGTTATTTTTGAATCTTAGCCAAGTGATCATATTTACAGAACAGTAGGACTTCGGACCATAGAACTTCTCTAGGCTTGCTTTCATTGTAGCTGAGTGACCTCATCTACTCCTATCGCATCATCTGAGATACTCTTTGTATTTCCACCACCTGTACTGATTTGCTGCATTTCTTACAGCTTCTTCTCAGAAGTGCTTTTATTTTATCAGCCTAGATAAATTCTCTACTTTTAAGAAAAAAAAAGTTATTAGTGACTTGAGTGTAACAGTTAACATTATTTTAAAGCCTACTGTCAGCTATTTTTTCTTTGTTTTTATTTTGTACTGAAAAACATTTGACTTGTTTAACATCTTAATTAAGAGAAGGCTAATTTGCAGAGTTGTAAAGCTTTAAATGGGGGAGATGTGAGAGGTGGAGGAATGTTTTTCTGAGCAGTGAAAAAAATGAAGCATACTAAACTTTTCCAAACATTGCACTGTTGTACCACTTGAGGAACAGAAATTTGTTTTCCCCATTCTTAATTGCTAACATCTGACTGCTTTTGACAAATGGGATGAGGCCTGTTCTTATCAACCCCCAACTGCCACTCCTTGGCAATAATACCTTTATAGGTACTGCCTATTACATCACTTTATTAATATTAACTGTTTTATGACTTTCCCCCTTCTCTGTTCATAATCTGCACAGATAACATCTATAGCTGTAGACATATTTGACTACTAATCATTCAAATTGTTTGCATTTTTGCTCTCTGTATTAATGCCCTGTTTACTTTATCAGTTGCTGGAGATACTGATTTCAGTCCTTCTCCACTTTGCTTTTTTTAACCTTATCTTCATTTGCATCATAAAAATAGGTTCATAGGTGATTATTAGGCTAATAACCCCAGGGAGCCTTTTTAAGTCTAGCCATGCTTCCCACACGTAGAAATCAAACTCTGTACCTTGTGTGGGTATGGAAAACATATTATCTGCCAATACAGTGTTGGTAGCAAACACAAAATGAATATTGGCCTGGTTTACATCCTCCTCCTTCCCCTTCTCTGGTAGCTTACAACCATTATTCTATACTGCCCATCATGTCAAGGCATAATGCTATACATATGGGGAGCTTTAACTTTAATTCTGAAATTAATTCTGACTCATGCATTCACAATACCTTTACACCATTTTTTCACTCAAATACTTCATCAATGAGCAAAACCCAAGCTGGTGGTAATTATTACTTAATAATGCCTTAGAAAGGTGCAGTAAACCACACATTGATGTGGGGGTTGTACAATCATCAGTCTTTTGAAGAAAAACTAAATGTTGCTTTTCATTTAACTGCAGTGTGTTGTATTGTGCAGGCTTGTGCACTTTTGAAGGGTATTTGCCTTTTTGTCTACTTTAGTATGATTGTGGAGTTGGTATAAATCTATATATCTATACATATATATGGGTTCCCTACGTTAGACTGAGAGCAAGGAAGATTGACCCTCAAAACACCAACGCCAGAAGAACAACGAAGCAAACGACCAACAAGTCATAATCCCGACAGTGAAAACACCAACAGGGGTAACTTGTGAGCGAGACCCGGTAAGTGTGCGATAGTGAGGGAAGGGACTTAGGGTTAGGGTGCGGGTAAGGTAAGTGTACAATAGTGAGGGACTTAGGGTTAGGGTGCGGGTAAGGTAAGTGTGTGATAGTGAGGGACTTAGGGCTAGGGTGCGGGTAAGGTTAGTGTACGATAGTGAGGGACTTAGGGTTAGGGTGCGGGTAAGGTGAGTGTGTGATAGTTAGGGACCTTAGGGTTAGGGAGCGAGTAAGGTGAGTGTGCGATAGTTATGGACCTTAGGGTTAGGGAGTGGGTAAGGTAAGTGTGTATAGTTACGGACCTTAGGGTTAGGGTTTGGGTTAAGGTTAGTGCATAGACAGTTTTGTGTAAGGTGTAGTGTAGGTTATTAGGTTGTTGGTGTGCTTGTGTTGTGTGTGTGTTGTGTGTAACAGTGAACTTTTTGTTTTGTTAAGTGTCAGGATTGTGGTGTGTCGAGCATGTGAACTTTCATGTTTTTGAGGTTTCGTTCTTCTGGCATCGGTGGTTTGAGTGTTGATCTTCCGAGCTGTCAGTCTAACGTAGGGAACCCATATATATAAATATATATATATATATATATATATATATATATATATATATATATATATTATATATAAAATGTAGAGGGGTGTGGGGGTGGAGCTTCCATATGGGGTGTTAACATGAGCTTGCCCCCTTGCTAAAAAAACATATATATATTTATATATATATATATATAAATATTGCTGGGGGATGGGGGTTATATGTTTCAATTGACAATTTTCTAACTTTATTTTTTCAGAAAGCTGTCAGTCAAAATCATACATCTCAAAGGAAAATAGACAAACCATAGTGATGAACAGCAACATTCATTTTTTTTCTTCAAAAGACCAGTGATCCCACATCCCCACATCAGTGTGTGGTTTATTACACCTCTCTAAGACATTAGTTAAAACACAGTAAATTAAGGAATTTCCAGACAAAGGCTATGCAGATGGATTAAAATATAAATTAAAGGAAAGAAAAATACTTGCTGAGGAAAAACTGTCAAATGCTTAAAAGAAAAATTTATATTCATTAGTACAACAGATTTATGAAAAAACATTGCATAGACAATATAACTTTGTGCCACCTGGGAACAGAAGTTACAGAGGAAGTGCAAAAATGTAAAGAACAAATCCAGACATTTTTAAAAGGTATAAAAAAGAAACATGGACATGAAGAGAAGCTGCTGTTAAAAAAATGATAATTAGTAAGATATATAAAATATTCCATATTAACTATAAAAATCAATCAGAGGAATTTAGAAAAAATTGGGAAGAGAGACTGGAAAAGCAATTCACAAGGGAACAATGGAAGGACATATGTATGGCGCCCAAGTATGCAACAAAGTCCAGAAGGTTTAGGATTTTTCCTTGGA
This sequence comes from Protopterus annectens, assembly GCF_019279795.1. Lineage (NCBI taxonomy): Eukaryota > Metazoa > Chordata > Ceratodontiformes > Protopteridae > Protopterus > Protopterus annectens. The sequence continues at coordinate 521,189,905 of NC_056750.1, forward strand.
AGTGTTTGCACAGGTATTTTTATCTTGCAAGTAAGCTTCAAAGATTTTTTTCCTCATTAGAGAGCAAATATTGGGGATAGGGAAAAAAGGCAACTGAGTACATGTTTTGGGAGTATAATGTGTTGGAAGATTTTAAAAATTCCCTACAAAGTACTCTGTCAGAAACATTGGGTGAACAAATGTCTGTAACTAAGGAAATTATTATTTTTAAATACCTTTTTTGAATTATAACCTGTGACATAGCCAAACTTTTATAAGTAATCAAACCATATTAACAAATTTACACTTACAAACATTAAATATACATAACCTGTATTGTTATATACCCTATAACCTAGGCAATATTACAATAAACTATTTAATTACTGCCTTCTCTTAAACCTCATTTCTCCTCCAAAACACTTTCTGCATGTACTATTCCCACAATTTCCATTTTTCTATGTAATTTAGTCCTACCCTTTTCTAAAGATCCTACCTCCTGTAAGGAAATTAATGTTTTGAGCTGGGACACAGGATCTGAATTAGCTAGCCAGAGTAAGGCCTTGTTAAGTTTAATTCTACTGGTTGCCAAAAAGCATTGCTAGAAAATGGAAATCAATGTTAAAACCAACTGTATTTGAAGTACTGGGCATTCTAAAAGAAATAAAAGAACTGGAAGAGAGATTTTTTTTTAGAAAAGGGAAGGAAAAAACTACATAGCTATAAAAGCAAATCGTGGGAATAATACATGCTGAATAATGCCCAGGAGGAGTGAGGTTTAATTGAAGGAAGGAATTGAACAATTTATTTAATTTTGGATTGATAATAGATAGCAAGAAATAAAACTTATATGATATATAATGTATGTGAATGGAAAAAAAATGTTAATGTGTTTTTTTTCTATTAATGTATGTTTGCCTATGTCTTAAGTGATAATTGAATAAATGTATTAAAAAAGAAACATGGAGACGTGAAAGAAAAAGAGATTTGATATGGTACAATATATATGCAAAGGAAAAAAGCTAAACTAATCAGTACAATAAGCAGCTACAAATATATTTGAAAAGAAATACCCAAATATGGAATATTTCGAAATATAAAAAAATAAGACAATAAAGAGGGTGTAGAAAAGAGGATTAGTAAAGTAGAAGCTAAATAAATAGAAACTGAAGTTGTGGATTTCCTGCAAAGTTTAGGATTTAGTGTGGAAACTCCAACTCAGGTAATGTCACAATGTGATGGAATTACTGGTTCCCATATTAAAGACCAACACGTGGAAAAGGAGGCATGTGAAGAAGATTAGCAACATGATGATGCTTTAGAACCTTCTGGAGGAGATCAATAAGAAAGTCCAGTTGATTTTGCAGAGCAAGGGAATGAGCAGGAAAGAGTGACAACTCCAAAACAAGAAAGATGGGACAAAGGGTTCTCATATGAAGAAACAGCACATGAAGCAGGGTGTATCTGAAGAGGATATGTCATAGGAAGATTTTCTGGAATCTTTTGTAGATTATTTTCAGGAAACAGCACAGAAGATTCTCTATCCAGAAAAAAATGATTTAAGTGAAGCCCTACTTCAGTTAATAGTGATGGATAGACTTATTAACACAGATGAAAGATACAGATTAAATAAAGTAAATAAGATACAAAATGTGAGAAGATTGGTAAAACAGATGAACATAGTAATCATGACTATTAACAGAAATTCACATGATAGAAATAAATAGAATGCAGATATTCTAATAACAGATAAAATGCTAACAGGAAAAACTAGAATAACAAAAGAAATGAAGGGAACATGTAAAATGCTACCATGGAAGCAATGAAGAGAGAAAACTATAAAGCTTCTAAGGTAAGAAGTTTCACTGTTAGAAAAATGTAAAAAGGAAAAAATATAATCAAAAATATTTAGATTTGATAAAGGCAATGCACAGTATCAAAACAAATCAAAATGTATCATAAAGTATTGTCAGTAATAACTAAGAATATCAGCGCAGGCAGAACAACTTAGAAGATTTGCAAATAAATATAAAGGAAAAGTGCAAGATAAGCATCACATTGTGACATTACCTGTTGATGACCTAAAATTATTTTATATAGAACTGGGAAATAAGACAAAAGGAATAGAAACACTACCAAAAAAGAAGAAACAGGCACATTTTGGAGAAGTATTTACAAAGACCCTAAATGAACCTAACAAAGATGCAGAATGGACAGAAAAATTAAAAGAAACAGTAAGGAGGTGTAACACAGAAGATATGAAATGGGATGAAGCAATGGCCAGAGAAATTAAGAAAAATTTAAGAAAAGCTACTAAATGGAAAAACATAGGCTCATACAACGTACCTAACTTTTGGCTAAAAGCATTAATATATTTACATGAATATTTAGCCCTGAGTAAGAACTACTTACATGCATATTCTGAACAGACATGAACCTGGTTAACAACAGGATAAAACAATAGTCCTCTTTGACAGTGAAGCTGCAAACTATCCTAAGAACTTCAAATCAATAGCTTACCTTGTGAAAAGATACTGGAACTAATGTAGACAGAGTTTATAGTCATTTAGAAAAAAAACTAAATCATGTCAATAGAAAAAGGGGTAACAAAAGAAAGTTATAAGTAACAAAGGATCATTTGTTGCTAAATAAAACCATAATAGGGATTTGTAAAACAAGGAAGAATTTAAGTATGGCATGGAAAGAGTACAAAAAGCATTTGACAGCATTCCACATTCATTGATAAAGGAATGCTTACAGGTGTATAAGATATGTCCTATACTGAGCAATCACATTACAGTGACCATGAAACAGTGGCAAACCACTCTGCCGATGACCCATGACAAAGGGCAAATTATTATAGGGAGCCTTTAAGAAGGAAGATAACAAGAGACCCTGAAGAAGTATTAGAAATATTTCGGAAATTTTATGAAAATTTGTATAAAGCAGAGAAATATGGAAATCAAGAAAAGGTACAAATGGAAATGTTTGTGGAAGAATTAAATATGCCAAAGTTAGAAGCAGATGAGGCTCAATTGCTAACAGTTAGGATAGGAAGGGATGAGATAAAATTGGCTATGTATAACCAATCTACAGGAAAGTCCCCAGGAATAGATGGTATTCCTGTGGAAGTTTGGACATTAGGAGTAGAAGAAGTACCAACATCCTGGAAGAAGGCGGTGGTAATGGTAATACCTAAAGAGGGTAAAGATCCATCAGATCCAGCTTTATACGGGCCCATTTCAATACTAAACCATGATTATAAGGTGTTTATGTCTATAATGGCTAAAATAATGGCAAATGTGATACTAACATTGATAAATATGGATCTGTGTGCTTTTGTGGAGGGGAGGGAAACATCTGACAATATTAACAGAACCTTGATGATCCAGAAAGCAGCAGAATGTAAGAAAGTACCACTTTTATTGGTGGGTCTTGATGCAGAGAAAGTATTTGACAAAGTAGACTGGGACTTCATGAGCTGGGCAATGGAAGCATTTGCTTTCCCTGATGCAATTATAAGATTGATTAGAGGTATATATGAGGGATTAGAGGTGCAAATTAAAGAAGGTGGGGTCCTCTCTGATAATTTCTGCTTGACTAGAGGAACCAGGCAGAGATGTCCACCTTCCCCTTTATTATTTGCATTATATCTAGAACCATTAGCAAACAAAGTAAGGGACTCAGAAACTCAAGGATATAATTGGTATGGTAGTCAGGAAAAGTTGGCTCTGTTTGCAGATGATATTATTTTATACATGACAAAACCAGAAAGGAACATTACAGTGTTGTAGAACATTTTATGACAGTTTCAAATCTTCTCAGGATACAAAATTGCTGAAGCTAAAACAAAGGCAATAGCAGTAAATTATGTACCCACACACAAATTGGTCCAACAATATCCATATTTATAGGGACATGATAAAATGAAGTATTTAGGCATATGGATTAGAAATGACTCTGTGGTGGCAGCTAAGGATATGTGGGGAGAGACTAAACAGAAGATAATACAAAAATTGAGAAATTGGAAGTTTTGTTGTATGGATATGGATACTAAGAAACAAGCCATTAGAATGTTTTTAGTCCCTTTAATCTTATACACAGGTCAGGAATACTTGTATCAACTGGAGGAGAACTTTTGGATAGCAATTAAAAAAGAGTTGAAGGATTTTATCTGGGAAGTCAAGTGGGATAAGCTGATTCTACCAATAGTACAAGGTAGACTAGGATTACCTAATTTGATGGAAGTATTTTAGAGCAACACAGTTAAGGCTCTTTTACATAGCATAAGCAGAAAACTATAATTCAAAGTGGAAAAGAATAATGCTGAAACAAGGAGGAAGCTCAAAAAATAAGGAGATATTGGGATTTTGGATGCAGACTCTTAAGGAGAACAACCAAAATCATGCAGAGTATTATATTCATAAAATAGTGGGAGTATTCTAAGAACCAAATCAGCACTAGAATGGAGAAAAGAGATTTTGCCGATAGGGTTGACTATGGTCAGGGATGCAGATAATAGGGAAGAGGGGGTTGGAATTTATTGGAGAAAACTGACAAAGGAACCAATGTACTGGCAGCAAATAACTAGAAAGGGAAAGATAATAGAATGGGAAGAAGCCAAGACTTTATTTGGACTGCAGGTTAGATATTGCCTTCCCTAGCAAGGATTGCTATAGGAGTATAGGAAAAGAGAAAGAAATAGGGCGCTCCTAAATGAAAGACCAGCACTGGTAGATTTTTTAATAGAATCTAGAACAGAAGCTGATTTTAAAAAAGGAATAATTAGTAAAGCATATCAAATATTTACATGAAAAGAGACATGGAGGAGCTCTCAGATTATGTAGCCCAGGTGGGTATGACCCTATCCCTGAGCAGCATCCTACCATCACCCAGAATTATACCACAGTACAAGCAGAAAATGATTGAGTTCAACAATTGGCTAAGTTTCTGGTGTCATTCCAAGGGGATCCAGTATCTGTCTGCCTGGGATGACATGATTGACAGACCTTGATACTTTGCTAGAGATGGCCTGCATCTGTCACCCCTGGGCTTCTGGATACTGGCCAAGGTTCTTGCCACCACTATAGTGCCTTTTTTAGTCAGTGTTCCAAAGACCAAATTACCACCATAACAGCTACAAACAGATGCAATCTTAGGGTCATGCTGCTCAATGCTAGAAGTCTAATTCTCAAAATGCACTCACTTGAAGCACTCCTTAAAATGGAGACCATCAACATTTGTGCTGTAACAGTGACCTGGTTCAAGCAGCAGAAAGCACCCCTGCACTACAAGGCTATAACTCATTCCACACCTTTCAGCCCCAGAACTTGGACCAAAACTCCAAAGGCAGTGGTGTTTCCATATTCATAAAGGATGCACACACCTGCAGACTGGTAGCCCAACATAACGCATCAGAGATACTTCAGGTGCAGCTAACATTGGGTAAGACAGTGATTCAGGTTGTAGCTTGTTATAGGTCCCCAACCATATCGCAAGACTCATACTCCCCATTCCGAAGCACCCTGGAGAATATTAGGGTCCAACCTAACACTTTCATACTGGGCGACTTCAACTACCCTCCATTAACTGGAAAAACTACTCATGTACCAATACACTTGCCCAACGTTTCCTGGAATTCATAAATTTCAGTGCCCTGGACCAGCTCATTCTTACCCCCACTAGATGTAGCAACATCCTTGACCTGGTCATTACTAACATGGGCGACCATTGCCCTACACTAATAGTCAACTCCTCCCTGGTTAGATCCAACCACAAACTAATCACCTTGGAAATCCACATCGCTCTCACACCTCCCAACAAAAGTAACCACCATGAAAAAACAGAGGTGGCTAACTTCATGGCACCCATGCAAATGGAGAATAGTTGCATGACCACTGAATCATACACCAATGCACTGTATGAACACGTACGCAAATGCATGGATCTCACCATATCCAACAGAACCAAGACACTCTCCTCCAAAAAAGGAAGCCAATCTGGTGGTCCCCTGCCATAAACAAACTCTACAAGTGAAGGAGGAAACTGATGCAGAATAAAGTGAAGTCCCAAGAATGGAAAAACTCCCTTATCAGCCTCAACAAAAAATTGAGATCCCTCATCAAATCCTCTAAAGCTAGCTATGAAAACAGAATTGCAGCAGATAGTAAAGACAACCACAAGGCCTTCTATAGTTGTGTAAAGAATCTCCACAGCAATACAGAGATTTGCTCTGAGCTAGTGCACAATGGTACCTCCTATACCGAGCCAACAGATATTGCCAATATACTAGCCAACAGATTCATTGCCAACTTTACCCCTCTCCCCTCCCAAAGGACCAATCACAGTACCAGTAGATTGCCAGGACCCAGTATTACTGCTGCACAGGTTAAAACAGCACTGTCCAAGGCCAAGAATACAGCTTCTATGGGTCCTGACAATATCCCTGACTGTGTTCTGCATGAACTATAGAGTGAACTGGCACTTCACCTTTGTGCCCTGTTCAATCACAGCCTCACCTCAGGCTTTGTCCCTACTGAATGGTGCACTGCTATAGTCATCCCTCTCCACAAAGGAGAAGTGACTATAGACCCTGGGAACTATCACCTCATTAGCCTGACAAGTCTGATATGCAAAGCTATGGAATGCATCATCATGGACCTAATAAACAAGGATACAGGGAATCTCCAAACTCTGGATCCCACACAGTTTGGTTTTGTGAAGGGTAGATCATGCCTGCTCAACTTGGTCAACTTCTTTGAGTCAGTTACCAGAGCTGTGGATAAAGGCAAGGTGGTTCATACAGCCTACCTTGATCTGGCCAAGGCCTTTGATACCATTCCCCACTCAGGAATCATAGAAAAACTCACTAAGCTAGTCATCAACCCCTATATCACTAAGTGGGTTGCAAACTGTCTCACAGATAGAACCCACAGTGTGAAATTAGCTGACTCCAAGTCAGACTGCCAACCAATCACGAGTGGAGTCCCACAGGGGTCGGTCCTGAGTCCTCTCTTGTTTGGTATCTACTTTTCAGAAGTCCAGGCCAATACAAAGGGACTCTGGCTGACAAAGTTCACAGACAATTGCAAGTTGGGACCCATTATTAACTCCCCAAGTAATATTGACATCCTCCTACAGAAAGGCCTCACTGAGACCAACGACTGGTGTCAGAACCATGGCCTTAAGCTCAATGCCAAAAAATGTGTCACCATCCCCTTTTGGGAAAAACCCAGTTCCCATGAATTACCACATCAATGGTAGTCCACTGAACACAGAAGGGGTTCTAAGAGATCTGAGAACACAGGTTGACCGCAACCTGTCTTTTGACCACCACATTGCCACTGTGGTCAGAAAGTCCTTCTGTGTGGCACATCTCATTACTAAGGGCTTTGCTTCAAGGAAGGAAGAGGTCATTGTCTCCCTCTACTCTTCCCTCATTAGGCCAATCATCGAGTACAATGCCCCATTTGGCATGTACCTCACTAGACACCTGCAACAACTGGAGAGGCTGCAAAAGTACCTCGCCATGAGGATCCTAGGCCTTAAGCACTTGTCCTATATGGACAGACTCAAAAACCTCCAACTATTCTCTGTCTCATATCGCCTAAGTAGAGGTGATCTCTGCTTGACTTACAAAGCCATGTCTGACCCAGCTCTGTTTGAAATGCTACATCTAAGGAAATCCCAATCTCTCTGCACCACATGTTCCAGAGACCTCAACCTCATTAACACAATCAAGAGAATGTTCTGGAGGGACAGGTTCATAACCCAGAGACTGCCCATGCTATGGAACAGACTCCCCATACATGTCAAACAGAGCACCTCACTGGCCCTCTTCAACATAAATCTTAATGAGTAGATGGGAAACAGAAAATTCACCCTGGGGAATCACTCCAGTGGCTCTACTCGACAGAGGCACTGGGAACTAAGGTCGGGTGGCATGATGCCAACGTAATCCTATGGGCTAGGCTTGTAAAGGCTCCAGGGCCATTAGCCTAGTACACACCTATGAACCTATGAATCTATGAACCTATATTTATAAGAATCAATCAGAGGAGCTTAGAAAGGATTGGGAAGAGAGAGTGGATAAGCAATTCACAAAGAGACAATAAAGAATATATGTACATCTCCCAAATATGCAACAAACTCTAGAAGATTTAGGATATTTTCATGGAAGTGTTTATATAGGTATGTTATACCCCAAGTAGACTCCAAAGAATTTTTTCGTCAGGTGGACAGCAAATGTTGGGAGGTGTGACAGGCAAGAAAGAGACAGCTGGGAACATGTTTTTTGGAGGTGTGATGAGCTGGCAGACTTTTGGGATTCCCAGCAGACTGCCCTGTCAGAGATGTTGGGTGAGTAGATTGAAGTGACTGGGGAGATAATTTTTTTGAGTTATGCTGCAGAATCAGAATTGCCTAGACATAGTAAAGTCTTGCTGAGTCTAATTATGGTGGCTTCCAAAAAAGCAATTGCTAGAAAATGGAAATCAAAGTCTAGACCAACTTTACTAGAAGTAGTGAATATAGTAACAGAGATAAAACAACTGGACTCAGGATCTTAAGAAAAGGGAAGGAGCAAACTGCATAGGAAAAATGGGAATTGTGGGAATTGTGGGAACAATATATGCACAGCCAGAACAAGGTTTAAGAGGCAGGATTTGAATGAGCCATATAATGCTTAACTGATGGGGGATTCTGTAATCCTCCATGTAGGATGAACAAAGCCCTACTTGGAGACTGCCGTCTAAGAGTATGACATCAGTGCATCATGCATATGCATGAGGGTGCGCTGTCTCAACTCCCTGGCTAACACGTAGGGTGTAGGACTGCAGGGGGCGTGGCAGACTGCCGAGTAGTCCAAATATCCACACCCCTGCAAGTGTCTAAATCTGCAAATGTCAGCAGATATGAGTGAGTCCGCTCAAATGTGTATACCCCCAACACTACACTCCCCCACACTGAAAAGCCCTGTACAACTGAAATAAAATGTAAAACAATTTTTTTTAGTATTCCCGATATAGCTGCTCGTATTTGCGCGTGTGTGCGCGGGTGTGACCATTGCTTAGCTACAGTTAGCAGTGTAGACATCGAAGAGGATAATAAACCACTTATATGCAAATTAAGCCAAATAGCAGTAGCGTAGTGGTAGAGCCTTCACACAAAGAAGAGGCATTCTCAGTTTGAGTCCCACCACTCCCCTTTCCATTTTCTGTAGGAAATCTGTGCATAAAAGGAATTCCTGACATTTACCTTTTAAATTTTATTAAAATGCATCGAAATGGCCCATGTAGTAGTGAACAATATTTTAAATATATATAAGAAAGTGAAACGATCATGCATACTAATGAATGCATAAGTAACCTATCGTAAGCAATGTGAAGCACTGCTAAGCAACGTTTACCAATAGTAAGGACATTTAAGAATAATTGCCCATAGCTAAGCACTGGTTTAACTAGTGCAATAACTTTGCGGGGAGCTGCGCATCATGCCAACTAGCGCAAACAAGACATGTTTGTGCGAAGCTGCACACCGCGCTAACTAGCGCAACGTCGGGCAACGTCGGTAAACGTAGAGCAACAATGGGCAAAGTTGAGCAAAGTCGGCTAAACCCAGCCACACCCCCTACCGGCCAGGCCAGTAGTAAAATAAAAAAGCAATTACAGGTCTCGTACCCAGGATAGTGTGCACCATAATCACAGTACTAATCCACTAAGCCATGACAGCATTTGAAGTTCATGGACTGTCAACACACACACATATATATATATATATATATATATATATATATATATATATATATGAATCAAAGTTTACCCAGTGCTAAGCAGGTGTGCACTCAGCTGAGAACTTTCAAATCTGGCCAATCACAAAAAAGTGCAGGAAATGAGGCATATTTAAGCTCCATAGGCAGGAATACTCACCATAACTGGTTGCAGCTCCCATCTGCAGGCAGCAATGACTGGTGTCGGAGAGGGCTCTTGCTTCCGAGCGCAATTGTGGGGCATTGAGGAGTCAAAAGGGATGGTTTGGCTCCTCGTCCATCGTCATGATGCTAGACTCCTGCAGGGCCAGTTCCAGGGCACGGAATACAAAGCGGAGGCCTGGAACTGTCTCGCACATGAACTCACCAGTGCTACAAGCGTCCCTCGGACTGGTGAGCAGGTTAGACATCACCATGCAGACCTGAAGAGACGCAAGCAGGACCAACTGAACCAATGGATACAGGAGGCCCATGGGATGCAAAATAACCCACTACTGAGTAGATATCCATGGACTGAAGTATGTAAAAATTGCTAGTGTAGTCGATAGTATGGATAGATATATGTCTCAATATCACTTCATTTACTTCACAGCTGCAGGTGTCCATGCTGCGAATCAGCAAGCCTATGCAGATAGGCTGCTAAGGCTGCGCCACCAGGCAGGTTAGTAATTTTTCTGCATGTACTTTTATATAAAATAAGTGAGAGAGCCTGACTAAAAGTGTCTCAGCCCAATAATAAAGGTATAATAAGGCTTGAATAACCTCTCTGCATGAACTGTTATGTAAAATAAGTGAAAGAGCCTGAAAAAGAGTGTTGTAACCCATTAATAAAGGTATATGTCCTGAATTATTTCTCTGCATGTATTGTTATATAGAATAAGTGAGAGAGCCAGAAAAAGAGTGTTGTAAACCATAAATGAAGGTATAATACATCCTGAATAAGATGTCTGCATGCACTGTAATAACAAATAAATGAGAGAGCCACTAGAAAAGTGTGTAATGTAATTAATAAAGGTATAACACCTGTAGTGTCCGTGTCACTTTCTTTGAAATGTTGATGTACCCTTGCAGTATAGAAATAATAGTGTTGTATTAAGCGCTGTCAACCCACACTTGGGTAGGCCCATAGAAAGAGTACAAAGGGAGTGCCAGTATCCTTTAAGCATATATACAGTCCTTAACTGTAGTTACAAGGCTGGTATGTATAGGTAAATCTGGCACATGAGTAGCTTGTAACTGTGTGCACTGGAAATGTCAGTGTGCTGCTAGAAATGTAGGGGGCTGTTAAAATATAACTGATAATGTCACCTGAATACATCCAGATATGTAGACATATGAATATAAATAAAATATATAAATATGTAGCAGTAACATCTGCATCCTGGACAGTATGTATAACAGATCCACGTCAGGTACATAAGGAACTAGCAAAACACATCCCACAACGTAATGGACTTAGCCTAGTGTAATAATACATGTAAGGGATATATACCTGCAGTCAGTAGGAATGTAGTGTAAACTATAAGTTCATATAAGTTGTTAATGGAGGTGTCTTTTTACTCCCTACTGTATGTGCATAAACAATGCAATTCCACACCTCAATGGGTATGTGTAATCTCAAAACATTTGTTGGGACATATGTCCTATTGGTTTATAAATATCTGCATAACTTTGATGCATGTGCCCTGTTCAAACACCACAATCTTGGTGGCCTGTTGCCACCATTCATTCCTGCATGCTGTTGGAATTTCCACTGTCGTTCAATATATGCATGTGTTATGCTTGCTGTTCAACTGTTGGAACTCTGGTGTGTTGGGTTAATGGGAATATTACTGCATGCTGTTACAACTAATTTGGAATGCTGTTGGCTATATTGTCATTAAATTCACCTAAACACAGAACGTTTTGGAAGGCCGGTCCCAGTGGACCCACCTGTCCCACCTCAGCTGGCGATGGCACCTGGCACCAGCAGGTCTGGTGCCCAGCCCAGGACCTCCTCCTCCATTGGCCCTGTGCCACCTTCAGGTGGAAGCACTGCAGGGGATGGGGCTTGCCCCCCCGTGCAAGCGTGGCCAGAGGAGGGTCACCTGTCACCCTCCGAATGGTTCGGGCTGTGGTGCATAGGGAGATCCAGCATTCAGTCACTGATCCCCTACGCCAGCTCGAGGCAAGAGTGGCGTGACTCATGGGTGAGCCTGCCCCTCCTACGCAGCCCCCAGCACAGCCACCCTCCGGGCTGTGAAGGTGCAGTGGTGACTGCCCATGGGTGGGGATCTCAGTTCCACTATTACCATCTGTGGGCTCATGGGCTTGCAATTTCTAAACATCCTTCCCCGTCAATTGTGTTCACCCACCCCATGTGTCATATTCCGCCCCTGTATGCATCTTGTTTGTCTTGTCTGTTTACCTCCCCAACCTACCTCCCAAAACATACCTACTTCCCCTACCCCACATTCCACTCTCACCTGAAAAAAAAAATGGGTAATCTGCTCCAACAAAAAGATTACGCCCCATACATAGCTGCCTCATTTTGCACAAATGTCCGCTGGACACAGAAACTGAAATTTAATTGGCAGTACAACATACTTTGTTGTCCTCACCACTCTCTCAGGGGTGGAAGGTTTCAAAATTCCCTCCAAATTACTAGTATATGCACAGCTGTTGCTGTTAAAGAAATGGGCAGCTATGGACCTTCCCTACACCCATCCTGCACATCCCAAGCTGTTTTCCCTACTGTCTTTCCCTCTTTGTGCCCCTTTTTCACCACTTTCCTATCTCCCCATTTTCTTTTCTTTCAAAGAAATTAGTGCAGGGGTTAGCGGGAGTAAGCAGCTTTAAGCAGTAGTAAGCAGGTTTGAGTGAGTGTACGCATGTGTGCGCTTAGCTAAGTATTGCTAAGCGTCACGCAAACCCACGCAAACCCGCTTACAACTGCTTAAAAGTGCCTTAGTCACCCTGCATATGATGGGCCTTGTTCTGCTCAGCAGCAAAATAAAACACCACTGTCAGTCTCAAACCCTGGAACTTGGACACACTAGACTGCATGAAGTACCACTAGGCCACAGTAGATATACAGCAAGATGTTGCTGAAAATATATATATCATGCATCAGAATGTGTGAATGTAAAGGAAAGATAGGAATGCCATAACACAAAACCTGTTCTGTGGAACTTTACCAGCAGCTGTAGTGGAATTGCATTACATGACTGTGATAACAGAACCAGACATTCTAGCAGTAAATAATGTTACAGCAGCACTTCATAACCTCCACACAGTATCATAGCAGGACAATCCCCACCCAAATGTACAAAATACCAGTGTGTTCAGGGTACAGCAAGGATGTAGGTAGGCATACTCAGTACTGGAATTGTCCAGTTTCATGAGCATCCAGTGATAATTTCAACAAAATAAAAAGCACAAACAGTGCAGAAGTGAGTACATTAATATCCACAGTATAGCTGTTCCCAAACAGTTCATGTGCCAAATGAAAACACCTCAATAACTACATATGTATGGCAGCTAATTGTAGAAGTTGTAAAGAAACTCCATACTCCCATGTAACTTGTGTTAGCATTTCTAGGGGGTGAGTACAATTCTACACTGTCAACTGTGTACTGGAAGTGGCAACATTCAGGTCTGAGTACAACATACAAACAACTGTCTACACCCTTAGCAACAGTTAGAAGAAGTATACCAACCTTCTGACTTACACAACGGTGTCCACAGCAAGAAGCATGGTCCCCACTTTGGAATTCTGAAAGGGCTACGCCTACCTGACCTAGCAATTTATAGCACTGGGTTGCTATGACAGTGAGTACTGCAAATACCACACAGCAGGCTGCATGCAATTGCCAAATGGTGGCCACCAACTGGTACAGAGGCCATCACATGCACATGTGCAGATACCTATAAAAGCAGTCTGTACTTGCTGTCCACACATGCAATCATTCCATTGCAGGTACGGAGGGAGAGAGAGAGAGAGAGAGAGAGAGAGAAAGAAGAAGTGATGTAATGTAAAGAAAAAATATATATATATATTGAAAACAAATTAATTAAATGACAAAAGAAATTATATTGAAAAAATATTGAAAAGAAAGTATATTGAAAACAAATATTGCAAAAAATATATTGAAAAAATATATTCAAAGAAAAATATATAGAAAAAATTAAAGAAAAATATATTGAAAAAGAAATATATTGAAAAAATATATTTTGGAAGAAAATATTTAGAAAAAATATATATTGAAATAATAAATATACTGAAAAGAAATATATTGTGAAATAATAATCTATTGAAAAAGAAATATCCTGAACAGCAAAAGGTATATTGCAAGGAAAACCTATATTGCAAAACTAATATACCAGGAGATACGACAACAAATACGAACACATACAAAGGAAAGATATGTAACAGCTATGTATTTACTGGAATGTAGTAGATGTTTATGAAGAGTACTGTAATAGTTTAAATCATCCATGTGTGGCAGCAGTACGTATCAATGCACAGATGCCCTGCATAACTACTGGCATGGGGAAATGAGTGTGTGTAGCTGTGTACAGTGGGATGTGACAGTGAAATATGTAGTTCAGCATTAAATGTCAAACATCTGATCCATTTTATCTGTGTTCTGTACAGTAGTGTGTACAATGTCTATTTGGGGTAGTAGCCCATACGGTTATGCAAACATGAATGTGACAGAGTAACAAAAGTCATATTAACGTGTAGCTTACCATTGTCAACAGCTGTATCAGGCTAGTATGCTAATTCAGCATTAGCAGCTATGTATACACCCTCCAATATTACTGTGTGCTCACATGTGACACCTGTTCATGTTGTAGCAAGGCCCAACAGGTCAGCCGTGAGGTACATGTACTTACAACAGTGTGGTCCTTGTGTGTGTATGGTACACACATATAGAGAGATCCATCCGTGTCAGATATATTAGCATCTGTACATGTGCATGGAGCAAGGGACATACTGCAACTGTTTGTGAAAGGTGGATATATATATGTTGTTGCAGGTTGTTATGTGCATATTTTTATGTAGGTTGTAGTGTGTGGCAGACCAGACAGCATACAGTGCTGGTGTATGACATGTGGTGGTTAAATGCTGTGGGTATGATTTGTCAGGTTTGCAGTGTTGCAGCCAGTGAGGCCTGCTAAAGCTACATGGGCTGAGAACACCTTGCATTCCGCACAACACTGTGCAATGTTATGACATAACTGTATACCTCACAACCTTGCCATACTTGATATTCCCACCATGACAGGTGGAATGTACATGTGCCTATATGTATATCTATATGTACACCAATGGATGTTCATATGTATGTGTGTGTATATATATATATATATATATATATATATATATATATACACACATATATATATATATATATATATATATATATATATATACATACAGAGAGAGAGAGAGAGAGAGAGACAGGGTCATAATTACTGCAACAGATGCCTGGTGACAAAGCCATGGACTCAAGCTCAATGTTGACACTGCATTGGCATCCCTCCTTGCAAAGACTCAGTACCCATGAACTACCACATAGGTGGTTGTCTACGTAACACCAAAGGTGTGATAAGAGACCATGGGACACAGGTGGACAGTAGTGTCCCCTCCGATAGTCACAGTGCCACACTAGTCATGTAATCCGTCTACATGGCACACGTCATCACAAAAGGTGTGTCATCCAGGGAAAAATAGGTCAGTGTTCCCCTCTACCCCACACACATAAAACCCAGTATAGAGTACAATGCCCCATGTGGTATGTACCTCACAAGACATCTACAGCAAGTGGAAAGGACACAGACATACCTCACAAAGAGTAATAACAGTGTCAAACAGATGCCTTATGCAAACCGTCCCACAAACCCACAACTAGACTGTGTCGCATACCGCCTACCCAAAGGTGACCTCTGACTGACATACTAAGCTATGTCAAACCCAGATCTGCTGGACATGCTCCACATAAACAGATCACAATCTGTATGAGCTACATGCTCTAGGGACCCAAACCCTTTGACCACAATAAACAGCACATGCTGGAGGGATAGATCCCTATCTCAGAGACATCCCATACTCTGGAACAAACCAACTATCCATAGCAAACAAAGCTCCTAATTATCAGTCATCATAAATAATCCTGGAGATTGCATGGGAGATAGTGAATACACCCAGACAATCACCTCAGTGTCTCTGCTTGACAGGGCCACGTGAAATGTAATTACCTGTGTGTCAGAGGCCAGGGTAGCGTATGGCTAGAGTCCTATAGGCCCTAGGACCAATAGCCTCTTACCTACCTATGAAGTGATACACTCCCACATGTACTTGTTGCAATAATTGATATGTGAGGTTGACTGAGTGTGATGGTGAATGTGTTGGTGAATGTGTCAGAGTTCAGTATATGTGTGATAGCTTAGTGGGAAACTGTTTCTGTAATGGTTTTATGTATCCTAGTTGTGATCCCAGCAAAAGATGCGTATGCAATTGCTAGGCAGAAAAAGCAGTATGCCATATGGTCTGATGTAGTCCCTTGTTGTCGACTGGGGTGTCCCATTGTAGGCTAAAGCAGTACATGTATGCTTATTGGGTGTTACTGCTGGTGAATCCAACTCCAGTATGAACTGTATTTCTACCTGAAGCTGTATGCCTAAACAGCACAGTATGGTGTATGTGCACATTTATTGGAACCACTGTTATGTGTTTTCCCTGTAGTCCTCACAAATTACATACCTCAGGCATAAGGTCTCATAACTACTGACACACAGTACTGTATGGTACACAGGTAAAGGTCATCTGGGTTGCTATACCTTTGTGTCTGTTATGTATGTCTGCTGTGTGTGTGGGTATGCCTGTACCATGGCCTTGGTCATGTGTCTCTTACAGGATATAACTGCATATCTAGCAACATGTATAGTCTAGTACAGCAGTATGCCACCTATATTAACGAATGTGCACATATGTTAGGCAGGGGTCTGCCATCAACGACTAGTGTGGTATACTGGTAATACTGTCAGTGGACTTTACAATCATTGCAATGGATTACATATTTCATGATGCATTAGCATGATATGTACCTCCTGTGGCTAGGTGGTGCATTGTGTCACATACAGTGTGCCATGTAATGTTGTATAGTCTTACATACTGTTTTAACTTTGTTGCTGTGCAAAACATGGTTTGATATATAGAGTGTGCCAGGCACTGTCAGGCATCTTTAGGTTGAGAACTGATATGTGGTATTGAAAGTGTGTATCTTGTGACAGCCAATAGGTTGCTATATATGGCAGTTAATTGATATCTGTACTTTAGAATGTTATGTGTGCCACAAGCCTTGCTCACACATTTTGTTTCATTGTCTTCCAGGGTAATGTCCCACCATCATAACCCTGCATATAGCATGGCAGAGGAGGAAGCCATCACAGCGAGCCTGGTACAGCACTATGCGCTGCTGTTCTCCAGAACTAGCCAGGACCAGCATGAGTGGTCTGCGCTGTGGCAAGATCTTGTCCATAGGGTAAATGACATAGGCATGCATAACCGGACATATGAGCAGGTACGCCATCACTGCAGTGATTTAATTAGACATGTCAGGCAGCATGCGTCTGATATCCGCAGACAATAGCTTACCACAGGTGGGGGTGTAGCCACCCATCCCCCCCTCACCAGAGTGGAGGAGCTGCTCCTGAGCCAGGTGACTCCTGGCCAACAACAACCACAACAAGTAACATGTACCATCATGGAGGCCAGAGCCACCCAGCAAGCTGACATGGAGCGTGCAGGTAACATGGCATAGCTGTAGAATACTGTTACCTCTATTTGGTAGAGCATGCGTATATGAGATGTGTACTGTGTAGTTAGACAATGTGGTGCCTAGTGTTGTGCAATACTAATTATTAGGAATATAATCTGTAGGCCTGTGACTGTCAACCGTTGTACTACTGTAAGAATGCAAACACACAGTAGCAATGCCACAGTTGTTGCCACTGACAAAGTGTCTGATATCCTTGTAGGTCTCTCTGGTATGACAGCAAGGCAGCAGAGCCATGCTGGTGAGTGTGTTATAACTTTAATATTGCTAATTAAATGTGCATGTCATAGGTGAGGTGTAGACCATGTACACGTAACACATCTACGCATAATGCATGCTGTGCATGTTTGCTGCGAGACTATGCACATCCTAGTAATGTGGGTAGCTGCCTAAAACAAATAAAATACACAGAGCATCCCACACAATTGTGGCAACACTGTAGTGGACATTGGATAGGCAGAGTCGATACACATGCACACAACATACACACCTTTGTCATAAGCAGTACACGTTAACATGCTACACATGGTGTATTCAGACACCCACTGTAAGGTTACACTACAGTATTCCAAACCTCATCCACACAGCACACATAATATACCTGAGGGGTAGATGCCTCACATGTGGCTGTGCAACACTCTTCAACACATAACACATTCATGTTAGGCAATGCCCCCTATTGGGCACCTCACAAACCCATGTAACAACTGGCCGTGAAATGGTGAATGTAGCCATGATACTGCAGTTCAGGTACAGCATGCTATGTGCTGGTCTGGGCACACATTAGTAGCCTTGAGTGACCACATGATGCTGCATGATGATGGCTCATGGTACTACACCCCATCCAGTTACAGTGGCCACAGTACTACACATATCATGAATTGCTATGCACCTCAATGTTGTGTGTGTGCAGACATATGCACCTATACACAATATGCATATCACTCACCATTTGTAGAATGTGACACACATATGTCTTGTAATGCCATGGGGTGTATAGGTCACATGACACACATTGTGTATGTGTGATGTTTCATGTTGCAGTTGTGTGGTAGCGTGCCATGACATGGCTGGCACTGGCATGTCCACAATATGTCCAACACTCACCATAACCACTGTACAATGGCTATGTTGAGCAATGGTATTCCATCAGGTATACATGCACCACTCATCCTGTGTGTATACATAGCATGCATGTGCTACACCTGTGTCCACAATTATCTGCTAAAGACACAGATGCTCTAATCAGAAATGGATATCTATGTGACACACTGATACACATCCAGCCATGGTATGTATACCTGTGACTGATGGTGCACAGGACATTGCAGGGCTTTTAATACCTGTACAACAATGTTGTGTCCATGTACACATTGCGTTCCAGGGTGAGGACATTCACTGAACAAAACACACATGCATCAAGGCCATGTATACTGTTATTAGCAAGGGCTGTCTACACTCACACTGCCTGCTGTTGAGCAACACACGTCCTGCATGCTGTCACGTTTGATATAAATGTTTGGCTTGTGATACTGTACCCTAACATCACACACTGTTGACTATGTTCATGATTGCTGGTGGTGTGTGTGTGTGTGTGTGTCTGTTCTAGTGAGGAGTGTATTTGTGTGCATGTGTGCATGTGTTGATGTTCATGTGTGCATGTGTGCCTGTGTTCATGCATTCATGTGTGCATGTGTGCAGACATCATGTATAGGTCGGAAAGTGTGTTTCCTGTCTCCCTCTCACAGGTGCTGATACTGGGCTGGTTCAATGCAGCAGGGAAACTGATGTCACTGAGCATGATAGTGACAATGATGATAGGTGTGTTGAGGCACAGGCATGTTTGCCAGGGTCTATCATTGGGCCACCAATCGACACTACACATACTTGCCAATACATCCGTCACCAATGCCCTTAGCAGAGGGACAGCAGACAGCCGGCATTGGCCAGGACAGTGTGGTATCCATGGCACATGCATCCCGACACAGCAACCATACCCAGATGTCTGGAAGGGTACCACATAGGCAGATGTCCAGGGGTTCTCGTCAGAGCACTGCTGCCCATCATGCCACTGGCAGACATGCCACAGGTCTAACAACCTCACACATGTTCCAGGCTGTCATGGAGGCACAGGCACATATGGAACGGTACACCAGACACGGACTGAGGGCACAGAGGGCACATAACACTGCTGTAATAGACAGTATCCTTGATCTAGCTGGTGCCATCCGCAATTACACTGAGGTCACCGATAGACATTGGGGAGAGACACTAGATGTCCTCCGCAATGTCATGTCCATGTGTCAGGACAGTGCAGGATGGTTGAGTCATCGACGTGGACGTATGCCAGCAACATCAGCAGCTGGCAGTCGCCACTGATGTCCCTCAAGCAAGAGCCGCTCCTGTAGTGCCAGTACCAGCCCGAGGAATGTTGGGGGGTGGGCTGTCCATAGAACGTCCTAGAAGACCACATGCACATGGCTCTGGACAGTCCCAGCAGGGACCTGGGTCCAGTGTACATCTATCTACCTCTGGGATAGTACCCAATCTGGCTTGGTACCTAATAGTGTCAGTAGCACCCCTGCCAGGCACAGGTACCATATCCGTGGCCAGAGATGGTGATCTGTAAAGCCTCGCAGGTACATTCTGTGGCTGTCCCACAAGTACCCGTATGTGGCAGCCACATGGTGGAACTGTGTGCATGCAGACACACACACACATAATCCAGACACCTAGGGCTAACACATACCCACACACATTACATCAACATTGGCCCATACCATTATTCTTGCCCCACACACACACACACACACACACACACACACACACACACACACACACACACACACATATACATGTTGATTGGATGGCTCACTGTCGGCCTCTGGCAGACCAACAACACACCTTGTGCATATGATGAAACCTGTGCCACCTCCAGTCATCTGTAACATCGATGCAGGAACAAGCTACCATGGTGCTGATGCACAATGTGTCTTTATAGCAGTCCAGCAATGTTAGCATGTTGTCAGCAGCAGAGTGTAATGATATGCTTGAAGGTGTAGCTGAGCAGGCATGATGCATTAAAGCTATGATTGTCATTGTAGTGTTTTTTACACCAGTGTTAGTTCCAATTGTATATTGTCCACCCACGTGCCACTTGGCTGATGTGTGCAGTATTGGCAGCATGTGTTAGAGAGTGGACAGTATGTGTGGGATGTGTGTAGCACATATTTGCAGGTGTACAGTTGTGGAAATGGTGGAGGTGCACTGTCTGTATGTACATGCATAGTGGACACATGGGCAGGGTGGCATGCTCTGTATTACACAGTAACACTCCATAGTTTCTATTGGTGGCCAGTATTCATTGTACTACACACATTTTGGAACCTGACTACACATGTGTGTATGACATGGTTTGACACTGTGCTGTGGGTGATACTGTTACTATCTGTCATTGTTTTGCATTCTGGTAGTATACATGACTGCAACAGCCTGACCATAACCAATCGTTAGCTGATGTCCTGACAACTGACACACAGATGTAGGACACACAGCAACATTTGGATCCTTCAGGTACTATACTATGCCAGTAATCAGTGGTATTCAGCTGCACCAATTACTGAGACCACTCCTGTTCAGCATATGGCTCTCTTAGGTACAAGCAATCACAGTAGGGATATGTCTGTCCACGTGTTCTAATGCATACTGTGGCCTATACTGCACTCTCCAGGTGACACACACATCCTCCACAAGGGTATCATACAGACAGATACCTGTTGTCAAACCCATGCTGTAAAGCTATAGGCGAAACTAAGCGTTGTCATCCACCTTTACGTTACATAGTATCCCCACAGTACCATATAGGTAGTAGCCACCAACATCATGAACAGGTACCGATGTGTACATGCAACCTAGTGTTACGTCATTTCTCCTTTGATAATCACATTCCCTAAGGTATTTTAGAATCCCTCGGTGGATCACATAAGCAACCAGGGGTCTGCATGCATGTCCACAAAGGTTGTTGTACACCTATAATGTATAGTCATCATTGACAGACTCTGCTGCATTTGAACAGGTCTGACATATACCTCGGCCATAAACCCTCACACACAAAATTCAATAGAAACCGTAATGAGTGTGTGTGACATGGATGACCTAAGCCAGGCATCACTGCAGTGGCTGGCCTTGTCACAAGCATACAGATGTGACCTAAGGTCTTTGAAGTAGCAGCACAGTTTGGCAAAGATGCCAACTGTGTACTTGGATAAAGCAGGGTTCCCACACATGCAATACTTGAGGTAACATGTACGTATATGTATTTGCCTCATAGCTACCTCACATGTGTAATGCCTACTGATATGTCATACAGTAGTAAAAGCAAAACCCCCAACACATTGGCCAACACTGTCACACACATAGAGCACACACACTCACCAAGTGCAGGATTCAAACCCCTATCGAACTACTTCATGATACTAGAGGAGTACGCATCAACACGTCATGCTATACACATTACTGGGAAGTATCTTTTCCACAGGTATATTTGTAGGATGGTGACATAATCAGACTTGACAAAGAATAGTTTACCACTTTGAAGGTGTTTTGCTACTTTCCTAAAAGGTTGCTCCTTCCCAAGGAGGCCACGCACAAACACACACAGTTGTCAAATGTAGGATTTAAAACCCTACCTAACTACCTCATAATACTAGAGGAGTATGCATTAACACGACGCGCTATACACATTACTGGGAGAAATCGTTTCCACAGGTATGTTTGTAGGATGGTGACATCATCAGACATGATAAAGATTTGTATACCACTTTTAAGGTGTTTTACTACTCTCCAAAAAGGTTGCTCTTCTCCAAGGAGATCATACACACAAAATTGTCAAGTGCAGGATTCAAACCCCTACCTAACTATTTCATGATACTAGCGAAGTATGCATTAACACGACAGGCTATACACATTAACATGACAAAGATTTGTATACCACTTTTAAGGTGTTTTACTACTCTCCAAAAAGGTTGCTCCTCTCCAAGGAGATCACACACAGTTGTCAAGTGCAGGATTCAAGCCCCTACCTAATTACTTCATGATATTTGAGGAATATGCATTAACACAATGCGCTATACACATTACTGGGAGAAAACGTTTCCACAGGTATGTTTGTAGGATGGTGACATCATCAGACATGACAAAGATGTGTATACCACTTTTAAGGTGTTTTACTACTCTCCAAAAAGGTTGCTTCTCTCCAAGAAAATCTCACACAAACACACACACAGTTGTCAAGTGCAAGATTTAAACCCCTATCTAACTACTTCATGATACTAGAAGAGTACACATTAGCACGACACGCTATACACATTATTGGTGGTTCTTTTTTCCACAGGTATATTTGTAGGATGGTGACATCATCAGACTTGACAAAGATTGGTTTACCACTTTTAAGGTGTTTTACGACCCTCCTAAAAGATTGCTCTTTCCCAAGGAGACCACACACAAAAATACACACTTGTCAAGTACAGGATTCAAACCCCTACCTAACTACTTCATGATACTAGAGGAGTACGCATTAACATGACGTGCTATACACATTATTGGGGGCTCTCTTTTCCACAGGTATATTTGTAGGATGGTGACATAATCAGACTTGACAGAGATTAGTTTACCATTTTAAGGTGTTTTATTACTCTCCAAAACGTTTGCTCCTTCCCAAGGAGACCACACACAAACACACACACTTGGCAAGTGCAGGATTCAAACCACTACCTAACTACTTTATGATACTACAGAGGTACGCATTTACATGACGCGCTATACACATTACTGTAAGTTATCCTTTCCACAGGTTTATTTGTAGGATGGTGACATCATCAGACTATCCAAAGTAGGTTACATTAGGTGGGCTATATTGAAGGAATGTCTACACACTTTGGCCATGTCATCATCAAAGGGGTGTGTACTATCTACCTGTGTCCCCAGGGCCATAATGACTTTCTCCGTACATACTGGATTACCACCTATGTGGTAATTTGTGTGCACTTAGTTGTACCCAAAGGGGATGACTATGCATTCTTTGGCATTCAGCTTGAGGGCATTGTTTTGACACCAGGTATCTGTCTCTGTAAGACACTTCTGGAGGATGTCTGTGTTAGCCGTGCAGTCGATTATGGACCACAGTTACCATTCATCTGCAGACCTGTTCAGCCATACACCTCCCATGCTTGCCTGTACCTCTGAACAGTACCTACTGAACAGGTGGGGTCCCAGGACCAAGACCAGTGGGATGCCATTTGTGACTGGCTTAGAGTTGGACATGGCACCAGCAACTCTGAACATGTGTTTGATCTGTGAGCCACCTGGCCACCCATCCTGTGACATAGCTGTTAATGTTCCAGCTGGTACATTTGTCCACGATGACAGAGTGGGGAATGGCATGGAAAGTCCTTTGTGAGGTCCGGATGGGCGGTGTGGACTACTTTCACCTCCACCTATGTCCTTGATAACTGTTTGAAATAAGTCAACTAGGTTTGGGAGCCAGGATCTGACTTTAACAAGGCGAAGTTGTGGAGAGTCCAGTATCTGGAGGTCTCCAATGTCTCTGTTTATGGGTTCCATGACAATTTGCTCAATAGCTCTGTAGACCAGGCTGAGTAGACATATTGGGCAATGGTGTCCATGTTCTGTTGTGGCACCCCCTTTCTGGAGCTGGATGACTGTTTGTGTATGCCATTCTTTGGGTACATAGCCTGTGGTACGCTTGTGTCTGGACAGTGAATGTGAGTGAGGGTCCAGTTCCTCATGGGCCTAGTGTATGAAGCAGCCTGGGACACCATCCAGTCACATTGATGCTGTATTCTCAGCTTTGGTGAGGGCTGTATTTACCTGCATGTCCATGACGTTTGGGGCTCTGCATCCTTCTGTGATGGACACAGGCTCTTTTGGGGGTGATGGGGGGTGTTTACACTGAACTTGTCCCCCTGGATGTGGGCAATGAAAGTTGGTTTGGTCTATTTCTTTCCTTTTTTCAGAAGCTGACAGCATATTTGGAAGTTGACACCTACATGTCTGGTATAGCTACTGAAGGCTTTGTGGTTGTTATTCTTACATTCCTTGGCTATTTGTCTTTAGAAACAGTCCTTGGATTATTTTATGAGTGATCATTGTTTCAACCTGATAATGATCAGTGATGCGTTTCCTTTAGTGAAGTTGGCTCTATCATGTATTCATTTCCTCCTTCTGTTGTCTAGCTTATTTATGGGCAACAACCACCTGATTGTTGTCCTAGTTTTGGAGGTGTGCATCTTGGTTTTATTTGTGAT
Source organism: Protopterus annectens (assembly GCF_019279795.1). Classification (NCBI taxonomy): domain Eukaryota; kingdom Metazoa; phylum Chordata; order Ceratodontiformes; family Protopteridae; genus Protopterus; species Protopterus annectens. The sequence continues at coordinate 521,214,798 of NC_056750.1, forward strand.
GTCTCATTCCATGCATCCCTGTAGATGCTCATAGGATGCACTTGTAAATTATTCTGCGGATTGTATACCATTATCCTATAGCAAGAGGGCTTTGGAACGCTCCACTTTGGTCTTGAGAAGTGTGCAGTTTGCTTTTGCAAATGTCTTCACAGTGGTTTCATTGACTGGGGGGGGGGGGCAGATGTGGACGTCCAGTGTCATTACTTCATGATCTGATATTACCAGCTAGGGGTTTATCTCTGTAGTGGAACACTGGTACCCCATGTTGGTGATGGTCATGTCCAGTATGTTATCACCTCTAGTGGGCGTGGTGACCAGCTGTTCCAGGGTGTTAGGGTTTTTAAACTCTAGGAAACATTGGGCAAAGGACGTTGTACATGAGTAATTCCACCACTCACTGTTTGGGTAGTTGTAATCTCCTCATATAATGGTGTTTGATAGGACCTTTATACTTTCCACTGTTCTCCGGAATACTGAGTGAGGTTCCTGAGACAAGGTACATGATCTGTAGCAGGCTACAATCTGATGAGCAGCTTTGGCCAATGTTAGTTGCACTTGCATGGTCTCCAAGGCGTCATGCTGTGCCACTAACCTGAAGGTGTGGGTATCCATAGGGTAAATGGGTACACCCCTTCCTTTTGTATTTCACTCATGGTTTTGGCTCCAAAGTTCAGAGGGATTGTGAGTGTTTTACGTGGACCATATCCAACAGCTCTGTGTTTGACATAGTTTTGTATGTTAGGCAGTGAACACCTCTGAGTAGGCGATATGCAAGGGAGTACGTATGGAGCATTCTGAGATGGTCTGTGTATGGCATGTATTTCAGGCCGCTAATGCTCTTTGTATGGTATTGCTGCTGGCTTTCCAGTTGTTATAGTTGTCTTGTGAGGTACATAGCAACAGTGGTGTTGTACTCTATTATAGTTCTAGTGAGTGATGAGTGGAGGGGAACATTGTCTTCTTCTATTCTGCATGAGATGCATTTTGTGATGAGGTGTGCCACATGGGAGGGTTTCCTGACTACTGTGGGAATGTGATTATCACAGTTGTATCCACTGTCCACCTGTGACCCAAGGTCTCTTGTCACACTTTCAGTGTGAAGTATACTACCACCTCTGTTGTAGTTCTTGGCTACAGAGTTTTTAACATAGGGGATGACAATGCACCTTTTTCCATTGAGCTAGAGCCCATGGCTTTGACAACAGCCATCTGTCCCAGTGAGGCCCTTTTGTAGGATGTCCACATCTTTTGTGTTTACCATTATGGCTCCTGGTTTGCAGTCCCCTGGAAAATTCAGCTGCCACAGACCTGCCATGTTAATGCTTACTTCAGGGAAGTAAATACTACACAGCCTGGGAAGTTATCTGGTCCCATGGCTTCTGTGATACTGGCTTTGGAGAGTGTTTATTACCTGTGCAGCCATGATGACAGCAACTTTGCAGTCTTCCATTATAGAGATGAGCTCTTTCATGGGTGAGAGGGGGGTACAGTTAACAGTGATCCTATCTGCCAGGATGTTGGCAATATCAGTTGGCTCTGTACATTTACTGCCATTGAACTGTAACTTGGAACAGATCTGAGTGTAACCATGACATGAACCTGTCTTTTGGGCAGAGATCTCCTGAGTAGACAGTATGCCACAGAGTACAGATTGGGGCGACTATTTGAGACCAGTAATCCTCTTGTTAAGGTACTTCATTGGTCTTTCTAGTTACTGAACGTGCCTAGTCAGATTCATCGCAAGTGTGTTGTGGTACTCTCTGACAGGTCTGATGACTGCTGAGTAGTGGGAACCTCCTTTGACCTACATGCACAGATCTTGGCAGTTTGTGTGAACACATAGCATGATTTTCCAACCACTTTGTGAATGTGTTTCTGGAAGTAGAGATGACTATCCACATTTGTCCATGGATCCCTAATTATCACATCCGTATTTAGCCTAAGTGTGTGAGCATACCCAGTATGACCTTTCAGTGTGATGCTGAATGAAATCCACTACATTTGTTGGAGTGTGTGAGCATGCCCAGTATAGACATTTATACTATATGTGTATGGAAAATCAAGTTGTATTTTTACAGCAGGGCTCACCTTTGTGTCATAGATCAACAGGGATCATGCTGTGCCTGCAGGGCTTCCATGCAACACTTTGCATAGACTTACCAACATTTCTACATACAGGGGTAGCAGCTATACTTTGTACATTTCTACCCGGGTGCACACCTGATTGTTACTGTGGGTGTACATAGGATGTGGGTTTCACCTGACACTTATACACATTTGCTATGCCTGCACTGCTATGTACAGGACACCATTTCAGTCTGTACTGTTGCCTATCGTAGTGGCTTGAGGCATACTACTGTACTACAGATGTTGGCGTCCAATGTCACGTATATTACACTGCGACTTCATAGCCTACACAACCCACATCACACCGCCTAGCCTGATGTTCTCGGTCTGCATAGGCGTGTGGGGGAGGTTACCCATTTGCCTCTTTAGGGGCATGATACTGCATTTCTTTGTGTTTGCATTAGTGTACAATTGTCCTGCTGTGTCTGTGCCACTGAAATGCTATCATGGCTTAGTGGTTCTGCACATGCTTGGTTCCTACCCTTTGGGTTACGTACATAGCTGTAAAGGGTCTATATTAGTTTGCCGAAATTGCATTGCAGTGAACACCTAATCATCAACCCTAATTCAGAGAAAATGGTTTCAACAATTCACTGAATTTACCAAGGGCAAGGAAATACTTACCCTAAGGCATAATGGACCAACAGCTAAACAAATCAAACCCACCCAAGTGGGGGGCTTTGCCCCCACACACCCCCCACACACCCCCTGAACTATATTTAGCAACTCTGAGATCACACTACAGTGGAGAAAAGGGCAAAGTTGTACTGTAGGGAAAGTATTTCCTTGCCCTCTGTAAATTCAATGAATCGCTGAAACAAATTTTGCTGTATGAGGGTCAATAATTAGGTGCTTGCTGCAATGCAATTTTGGCGAACTAATATAGACCCACTGTAAAAGGCCTTATGGTTATCCTTGGCAGTACTTGCTAGATTTCTCTCAAAGGAGCTATTGAAGGATTTGACAAGTTGTCTTATTTGCCTGTTAAGGCTGAGGAGGGTGCTTTTCCATCGTTGGCTCCTTGTCTTTTTTTTTCTTTGACAGCAGCTTTCACATTTATTGTAAAGTTTCATGATGCAGGAAGTCCACCATGACAGCTTGATTTTACTTGGGGGTCTGGCTTTCATTTTATCTGATACAGCCAAGTTTATATACTTATGCAAGTGATTGTACAGGGCTCTAGTGTAAGCTTCGGTGTAGTTACCATTTTCAGCTTGGGGTGGGGCTTGGAATGCATTTATACCTTCACCTAGGAGGGTATAGTTTACCTTGGGGAAGTTTTTTAGTCTGAATTCCCCCTTTGTGAATTCTGGTGTTAGTTCGAAGGTGACCAATTTGTGGTCAGTCAGTTTTAACTAATGAGGGTCCAACAGCTGCAGCAGTGCATCTGTCTGACATGTTGGTGAGGACCAGATCTAGAATATGTGTTCCTCTTGTTGGGGTATGGACAATTTGCTCCAGGGCATTTGAATTCACAAAGTCAAGAACATTTTGAGATAGAGAGTTTGGGCTAGAGTAGGTTTCCCAGTTGGTGGTGGGATAATTGAAATCCCCCATAACCAGTGTGTTCAGTAAAATTTGGATTGTCTTCAGTTCGGTTAAGTAGGCTTCATGAGCATGGTGACCCCTAGATGGGGATCTATAACTGGCTAGGACTTGAATGGGAGTATTACCCACCATAACCTGGACCTAGAGTAACTCTATGGAGTTGTCCAGTCTAACTAGATGTCAGGTAAATTTATCTCTAATATAGAATGAAACACCACCTCCTTTGGTTTTCAGATGTTCATTTTGTGGTCTAAAGGTGTGGAAGGCATTGCAGCCTTGCAGGGCTGTGGTACTCTCTAAGCCCTTAAACCAGGTTTCTGTGACTGCACAGACATATACATCTTCTAGTGATAGAAGTGTTTCCAGGGAATGCAGTTTTTGGTTTAAGCTCCTAGCATTTAACAGCATGACCCTTATTTTGCTCTGACTGGATAAATTAACATCAGTAATGTTGTTTTTGAGACCTTGTCTAAAAAAGCACTATGGGGAGGCAAGGACTTTGCCAACAGCTGAAAGCCTAGGGGTGCAAGGTCAAAACTGTCTCTGGCAAAGCATTGAGGTTTGTTAACCATGCTTTCCCAGGCAGACAGGAACTAGATCCCCTTGGAATAACACTAAAACTAAGCCAATTATTGAAATCAATCATTTTTGTTTATACCGTGGCATCATTTTAGGTGAGGGTAGTATGCTGCTCAAGGCTAGGGACATAACTGCCTGGGACACATACTCTGAGAGCTAAACCATGTCTCTCTTCATATAGTCCAGTGAGGTACATCTTAGGTCATTCATACCAACATGAACTATGACAGAGTCATAGCAGTACTTGTTGCTGAGATACCTGAGTGCATGCATGATTTGGCAAATCCTGGCACTGCACAGGCTGCTGACTGTGACTTTATCCTTCTCCAGCCTGGTGAGCGGGACAGCCATGTGTCTCACTATTGAGTCTCCAATGACAATAAAACTTGTTTTTTGAGTGTTATGCCTTATGGGAGTGGTGGGTAAGACATTGGTATGTGTCATGGGTGCTGTGGAGACTGCGTTAGCTGTAGCAGACTTGTGTTTTGAAGGTCTCTGGTGTTTTGGTAAGTTTTTTGAGAGAAGCTCAGTATATATCAATTTACTTGTTTGATATGCACTATGTGTATGGGTTGTGGTACTATGTGAATATATAGTGGTGGGTGAGTTGACATCCTTCTCCTTGTTACTGTTCTGAATGAAAGAGAGCATGCATTCTAGATTATTGATGTAAATACATCTCTCACACTCTGTACTATTAGTAGAGAGTTGTCTGTGTACATGAGGCAATTACTACACTGCCTCAAGAGACAAAAGTCAACAAGGTTGGCAGGAGAAACAAGGGTAGCCCAACTGTCCATATTGCTAGGTTGAAGACTGTTGTCTCTGGGTGTGGCTTTTCAGAAACAATCATGGTCGAGCTTGGTGAATGGATATTTCTGCCTGGGGTTTTAAGGGAAAATGTATTGAATTTAACTGTCCGGCTTTGGGGTACAATTTCACAGTGGTGCACAGTGCTGAGCAATGCACAAACAAGCAGAAACCTGCTCAGATGCAGGGCCTAAATACCAGAAGCTCATCTTCTTTCAGCTGTTCCCATTAGGGGTCGCCACAGCGGATCATCTGTTTCCATTTCTTCCTGTCCTCTGCGTCTTGCTCTGTCACACCAACCACCTGCATGTCCTTTCTCACCACATCCATAAACCTTATCTTAGGCCTTCCTCTTTTCCTATTACCTGGTAGCTTCATCCTTAGTATCTTTTTCCCTATCTACTCAGCATCCCTCCTCAGCACATGTCCAAACCAATGTAATCTTGCCTCTCTGGCTTTGTCTCCAAACCTTCCAACCTGGGCTGACCCTCTAATATACTTATTCCTAATCCTGTTCACCCTCGTCACACCCAGTGCAAATCTTAACATCTTTAACTCTGCCACATCCAGCTCTAACTCCTGCCTTTTTGTCAATGCCACTGTCTCCAACCCATATAACAGTTGGTCTCACTACCCTCTTGTAGACCTTCCCTTTCACTCTTACTGATACCAGAAGCTAAAACCTGAAAAAAACCTCTTAACAAATTTCAAAAGGACCAATGAGGAGGCTTATTCCAATCCCTAGAATGGTCTCCCTTTACCAGTCGGGTGCCAATCAAACACAAGTCTCTCACAAAAGTGCAGATAGGCCCCTTCCAATCCAAGATGGGCTGGAAAATGTGCTCAGAACAAACCACTACAAATAGTTCCAGAAACAGCAGGCCTGGATCTGGACTATGCCATAGTTACTAGCTACTCTATCAGCAAGAAACATTAGAATATTTAACACAGCAGAAAAATAGCAGTGAGACACTGAAAAAAATATTTAAAACAACAGAAAATCAGCCAAGAGGCTCTAAAAAATGATTTAAATGGGTCTATATCATAAAAACGAATGTTTACTTACCCAAACGCCTAAGCGTCGGCCCGTCTTCATCGAACTGGGAAAACATTGATGGTCCAGAAGCACGAAAGCAGAAATGTCGAATCGTCATGGTTGGCCCTTCTGTAGTATAGTTCTGTAAGGTAAGTGTGCGATAATTACGGACCTTAGGGTTAGGGTGCGGGTTAAGTTAAGTGCATAGATGGTAATGTATGTTAGATTTAGTGTAGGGTTAGATGTAGGGTTTTGTTAAGTGTATGTGTGTGGATTATTTAGTTTGTTTGGGTTTAGCTTTTTAAGGTAAGTGTGCGATAGTTACGGACCTTAGGGTTAGGGTGCGGGTTAAGTGCATACATGGTGGTATATGTAAGATTTAGTGTAGGGTTAGAAGTAGGGTTTAATTTAGGATTAGAAGTAGGGTTTTGGTTAGTGTATGTATGTGGTTTATTTAGTATGTTTGTGTAGGTAGTATGTAGCGGGCGGTGGGGTGGGACAAGTATGACAGTTCGACTTTTTGAATTTTGCAGTTTAGGGCATTTGGTGTATATGTGGTTTGCAGAATATGTGTCAATGTTTAGGTATCCGGGTAAGTAAACATTCGTCTTTATAATATAGACCCGATTTAAACAGTTAACAGATCAGTTAATTAAGCACTGCTTGGTGGGAAAACCAGAGCAGGCAGAACAGATAGCTTTAAAACAGAGAAAAAATGCCAGTAAATACTTAACAAACAGCGGAAACAAAAAGATTTGCTAAACAGTGAAAGCAGCAATAAAATTTGATTTTACAGGCACAGTGTAGAATGCAATTGCAGTATAACAGTGTAGTTTAGCACACAGTAAATAAATACAGTATAAAAGTAGGCAGTGGGCAAATAAAAAGTGCAATAAATAATATAAATAAGCAAAAAAAGGCAACTTATGTTTTTTGGGAGCTCAGAAGTCTCTAGTCATCTGGTATCTCAGCTCAGAGTTGTGGCTCAGCCCACCTCAGTTCAGCTCGGTACAAACAAGCAGAAACCAGCTCAGATGTAGGGCTTAAATACCAGAAGCTAAAACTTAAAAAAAAAACTCTAACAAAATTCAAAAGGACCAAAGAGGATGCTTATTCCAAGCCCTAGACTGGCCTTCCTTTACCAGTCAGGTGCCAGTCAAACACACTTTTCTCACAAAAGTGCAGCTAGGCCCCCTCCAATCCAAGATGGCTTGGGAAACATGCTCAGAACAAACAAACCACTACAAACAGTTCCAGAAACAGCAGGCCTGGATCTGGACTATGCTACAGCTACTAGCTACCCTAGTTTGAGCAGGAAACACTAGAGAATATTTAACACAGCAGAAAATCAGCCAGGAGGCTCTAAAGAATGATTTAAACAGTTAACAGATCAATTAATTAAGTACTGCTTGGTGGGAAAACCAGAGCAGACAGAACAGATTTAAAATGGTGAAAAAATACCAGTAATACTTACCAAACAGTGGAAACAACAAACATGTTTGCTAAACAGTGAAAACAGCAATATATTTCGATTTTACAGGCACAGTGTAGCAGGTAATTGCAGTATAACAGTGTAGTTTAGTACACAGTAAATAAAAAACAGTATGCCAATCCTGTATTTTTGCTTTAATAGTTTTGAATTGCTTTCTACAAAATTTAATTGATTTTTTTTGCTTATGAGGAAATAATTCAGTACTGACAGTTCTGACGGCAGGTGAGGATGATGCACTTGTATTTCCAGTGGTTGAAAATAACTGAAACAAAATAATAGAATGAAATAAAATCATTCCAATAATAATAGTTGGACTCCAAGATTTATATTGCAAAAAGGTTTGGAAAGCTTGAAAACATAGGTATAGGATGAAAAGACACATCATATTGTTGCTGTAGATTACCAAAAAGTAATCACCTCCTGAAACGTTGGATTGCAGATAATTCAAAAAAGAATGTTGGTTTGGTAAAACAATGTCCAGATCTGTATAGAGTAAATAAGTAGAATCACTCTGCTGGGTTGTGGTACAAGTAAAATCTGCAGAAAAAGATTCAGGTGATATAGAATGGTGGAATCTATTGCTGTTTTTTCCAGTTTCATTGAAATAAATTGTGTCATATCTGGTTGTGGTTTCTCATTGGATGGCAACAGGAAATTATGTGTTTCTTCTAGTTTCCCAAGAGTCATCACTTCTGGATGGCAAACGTTTTCTTGTCTGTTGTCTAGTTCAATTAGCAATTGGTTGCATGGGTTCATATGGTCTGTTGTCATCAATGTTTAGCTCATGCTCATCACAGGATTGTATCTATCTTGCCTGTGACACATGGACCCAGGTAGGTAGTTCCTCACATCTAATAGTGGTGCTAGTGGACAACAGAACTCAATATAGTCCCCACCACCTGTCTGCAGGGCATTCTTCCTGCTATGGCATTTGATATACACCTGGTCTCCTGGGCATAGCGGCTGTTCATTCTACAGCTCATCTCACTTTTTCACGTCTTGAACAAGCCTATAATTTCTCTGCAAATAAAGAACATAAAGACTTGCAATAAGGTAACATAGTCTCATCAATATCTTGCAATTCTAAATTCTTGAGGAGAGGTGTTGCTGGCATTCTCATGGGTTTACCCATAAGTATTTCATGTGAAAATAATCTCCTAGATGTACTAACTGTGGTTATAATACTAAAAAGCACTAATGGTAAAACATCTGACCACTTTAATCCTGCTTCTCCACAGGCCTTGGCTAGTCTTACACTCATGGTCTGATTAGTTCTTTCTACTATTCTTGAAGCTTGTAGTCTATAAGGACAATGAATGCTTAATTTAATTTCTAATGTTTTACAAAGTTATTATGTCACTTGACTGAAATGAGTTCCCTGATCAGATTGTATACAACATGGAACACCAAATCTAGGAATTAATTAATTCAACAATGTATTAACTACTATACTAGCATAATTTTTCACACAAGGATAAGATTTTACCCAACCAGAAAAAAATGTCAACAATTGCCAATATAAAAGGAAATTTTAACACTTGAGGGAGTTCAATAAAGTCTCACTGGATGACACAAAATGGACCCCAAGGTCTTTGTATTGATTTTACAGGGGAGCAACAGCTGATTTCACAATATTATATTCTAAACACACTACACAAGTATTTACAAAATGCTGAGCAGCTTCTGAGAGATGAGGTCCATACCAATTATTTGATATTTGTATTACCACGTCATTCTTACTCAAATGACATGGAAGGTGATATGATTTAATTAAAGAACTCAGAAAATGTAAAGGGGCTACCAACTGACCAGTCGAGTGCCGCCACAATGAATCCAGAGACTGAGTGCAGCCACCATTTATCCACGTTCTTCTCTCAGAATTTTCAGCTTGGTTCTGCAATGACAAAAGCTCCTGTAAAGATAAATCACCATCATTCAGTTGTGACATAACTACAACCTGAACAGGATAAGGCACTGCAATGTGTCTTGCTGCTTTATCTATGAAAGTGTTACCTTTAGTTATGCTCCAGCTATCAGTTCTGTATGCAGCATACTTTACTACAGCTTTCTCCTTTGGTAATAGCAATGCTTCTAGAAGATCATTTACAAAATTGTGCATTTTTTTTTTTATCTTTGTTCCAGATGAAGCTACATAACCCCTCTCTCTCTCTCCACAGCATACCAAAATTGTGTACGATACCATGTGCATTGCTAGAGTCAGTATAAATAGTTATTCCTTTATCTTTAGCTAATTTACATGCTTCAGTTAATGCTACTAATTCAGGTATCTGTGCTGAAATGCCTCTGTTTAATTACCCAGTCAATGAAACTTTATGTTGGGTGCAAACAGAAAATGCTGCTACCAGTTCACCATTTTCTCATCTACAAATAGGATAAGTTCTGGATTTTCCAAAGGACAGTCTCTCAAGTCTTTTTTGTTGTGTCTTTCGGCTTTTCCCAGTTAGGGGTCGCCACAGCGGAACTCCGGTCCGCTAATGATTGGTAGTTGATTTTTGGGTGCCGAGTTACCAGCCCTGACGCACACCCTTCAACGAAGGTACGCCCATTCACGCATGTCTCCACGCAGAAGACGCTCTAGCTGAGAATCGAACCAGACAGCATCTTACTGTGAGGTGACAACGCTACCGCAGCACCACCACCGCTAATCTAGGGGAAAAAAAACAAAATTAACAATAAAAACACAGTCATGTGGTCCTCCATCATCGACTGCATGAATTAAGAAAACAGTGTTAAGTGGTGGACGTCTAACAATTTTTCATGACGTCTCATTCAATAACAATAATTCATATTTTCTCAGTCTAGATGATGACAAATACTGAATTCTCATTCTTAATAATAAAGCTTCTACTGCACGTGGAACATAATGTTCATGCCTAAGAGTCACTGGAGCCACTATACTTACTATGCGTGCCATAGTGGCCACCATCCTTAGGCAGTGGGGAAGGGCTGCAGCTACCAGATCTAAGTTTCTCTCTTCCTATAGTACTCCTAGGTCAATTACTTAAAGCTACTTTCTCTCTGAAAAGTTTTCCTATGTACCTGCAGCCCATACTACTTTTGTTTTTCCCTGCACAAGTGGTGGTCCTTTTCACCACTCTGTACTAGATTAGTAATGTAACATTTGTAGTTATTAGGAAAATACTGCACCACACTGACCTGGAATTAAAAAGGCACTATCTCGTTTCTAAAATCAGTTGCTTGCTAGAGCACTTTGTTTACATTTTAGTGCAGTGTAAGTCACATGTTCACACTGAGGCAGGGTTTTCAGAGAAGCTTATTAGCATACTGATATTGCAGGTCAGATTTCACAAACTTCAATGGGGGAGGGAGTCTTTACAGCATGTCCTTTTGTATTTTCATTTCCCCACCCATAGGCTATTAGATTAGATGAGTGACTGATTTTGCATCAGCCAGAAATGCTTTCTAGTCACACACACACTCACACTCAGATCTGTAGCCGTTGCAGCAGTGAAACGACATTTTCAGTCTGTGGTTGTTTTTTCTAAAACTGATTATCTCAGCCTAAGCAATTGTATTTTTTTTTTGTTTGTTTTTGTTTCATGCTTGCTGTTACATGCTTTTTCCCCTTCACTAATAATTATTTTTCATATTGTCAGCAGTAGTGTTGCTTATTAGTGCATGTACTCATGCAGACATACAATTATATAGCAATAACCCACGCCTGGGTGTGGGTAATGCTGGATTTACCCACGGTTGGCGTGGTTTGGTCCCGAGGACGAAGCCCGAGGGACCAAACAAAGCCATCCGTGGTAAATAACATTACCACCAGAAGTGAGTTATTGCTATTATGACATTATTTAAGAAAAGAAACTATTACTTTTCTTAAATAATGGCATAGTATAATGCCTGTTTACTGCCCTTCCGCAGATGTCTGGCATCCGCGGCAGTTCTGATGTACTGCGCGCCGCGGTACATCAGAGTTGAGCAAAAGCAACGGAGAAAGCAAGATCTCCGTTGCTTTTTACTGTTTTCGCTATGTTAAATGGGTTTAACATGGCGAGACAGTTTTAAAATAAGCAACGGAGATGTCCGTTGCTTATTTTAAAACTGTCTCGCTATGTTAAATCCATTTAACATAGCGAAACAGTAAAAAAAGCAACGGAGATCTTGCTTTCTCCGTTGCTTTTTTTTAAAAACCTGTCTCGCTATGTTAAATGGGTTTAGCATAGCGAGACAGCTTTAAAATAAGCAACGGAGATGTTAAATGGGTTTAGCATAGCGAGACAGCTTTAAAATAAGCAACGGAGATCTCCGTTGCTTATTTTAAAGCTGTCTCACTATGTTAAACCCATTTAACATAGCGAGACAGTAAAGTTATACTAATGGAAAAAAGTCCGGGCGACCGGACCTTTTTCCATTAGTATAACTCGATTTACAATGTGCACGCTGGCCAATCAGCGTGCACGTTTTGGGGGGGTCATGGTATAATAAGACAGTTTCCCTCATTTCACAGGACAGCATTGCTTTGGACAGTTGCATCTTGGAAACAAACCCACTGAGTTGTAAATGTCCTAATATTCTAGAAGAATAAAATCTTACAATGTTTCAATAAAAATACGTCAACTTTGAAATTGAATCTTGTTACTGAACTAAAAGTATTTTCCCATTAGTTGACACCCTTCAGGAATCACAAAGTAACTGTCTGTATAATACTGATACCATCCAACTGAATTTATTTTCTTTTTTCTTCCCTGCACTCTGGTAAAATGTTTGGATCTTTCACTCGTTTCTTGAATATTTGACTGCAAGAGAGTTACACTGGTTAACACTTGAAAGTTGAGGCAAATGTAGTCTCTGCATTTCCGTATATTTTCCTGTCTGTGTGCATAAGTGTGCATGCAAAATGTAATCTAAGTTTATATTCAAGTGGCTATAAAACCACAGTCTTGCAATGTCTTACTGACCGGCTTGCAATTCTAGGCATTCTTGAATGTTTGTCAAATTTATATGTGCTGCATATGTGATAATGATTGTATTTTATTAAAACTCTGTATGTAGTGCACATAATGGTTTTAGTGGTATACTTCACTGTTAATATTAGGATTCTCATAGCTTTTCTCAAACTTGCCTCTTTTGTGACTCAGATGGCTGTGTTTTTTTCAAATCTTTATTTTATTTTTATTTCATTAACAATATTTTGATGTACAATTGCAAAGAAATGGCTCTGTTGATGCAACCACTTCCCCCCTAAATTGAAACAGATAATTTAAATAAATAAATGCACGTGTCGTGTCATTAGGTGTTTATCATATGTATTGCTTTGGTTGTTTAAAATGTATTCTCTGTATATGTTTATGTCTTTATAGATCCAAGTATATTTGTATGTCTACACATACACAAACACACACACACACACACACACACACACACACACACACACACAATGCATATATAATATATATATATATATATATATATATATATATATATATATATATATATATATATATATATATAAAAACACATGCACACACACACACGCACATACACATACACTCTGCATATAATATATATATATATATATATATATATATATATATATATTATATATATTATATATGCATTGTGTGTGTGTGTGTGTGTGTGTGTGTGTGTGTGTGTGTGTGTGTATATATATATATATATATATATATATTAATTATATGCAGTGCGTGTGTGTGTGTGTGTGCGCACACACACACACACACACACATATATATATATATATATATATATATATATATATATATATATATATATAGACACACATATATTATGGTTATATACATATACACATGCACACTCTCATACACTGGCATGCAGGAGGTATTTTCACTAAGGTGACCTTATAACTGTGCCTAACAGCATTTGTGTCACTGACTCTTTATTGCTAGTTTTACAACTAAGAGTTTTTTTCCATTTGTCATATGCCACTTGACAAGAGTATTAAAAGTGTGACTCAGACTACAGAAACTACAGACCCATAAGCTTAGCCAGCCTTATCTGTAAGGCCATGGAACAAATCATCATGGACTCAATGAATAAGCACATAGGTAATCTCCAAACCCTTGATCCAACAGTTTGGTTTCGTCAAAGACAGGTCATGCCTGCTAAACCTGTTAGACTTCTTCAAAAACATCACCAGCACCATAAAAGAAGGAAAATCTGTGCATACAACCTATGTTGAATTAGCAAAGGCCTTCGACACAGTCCCACATCCAGGCATCATTGATAAACTCTCCCAGTTAAATATCAACCATTAGTTGTCAGGTGGGTTCCTAACTGGCTCACTAACAGATCACACTAAAAGCTGGGGACTTTACCTCAACCAGCAGACCCTTTAGCAGTGGGGTTCCACAGGGATCAGTGCTGGACCCCCTATTGTTTGAAATATACTTCTCTGAAGTTCAGGCCTGAACAGAGGGGCTGTGGCTGACTAAGTTTACTGATGACTGCAAATGAGGTGCAATCACTAAATCTCAAAATGATGTCAATATACTTCAAGAGGGACTTACACAGTAACCTGATGGATAGTCATATGGCTCATGGATAGGACACATGAAATTGTGTGTGTGTGGGGGGTTCACCTCCACCAATAGGCTAGGCTTGTTACTAGTATTGTTCCACAGGACTCTGCACTTGGACCACTCTTGTTTGGAATACACTTCTCTGAAGTCATAGCAAATATGGAGGGCCTTTGGGTGACCAAATCTGCAGATGATTAAAGTTGGGTGCAATGATTGATTCCTCCAAAGATGTAGATACCCTTGAGGAGGGTCTGAGAGCAAAGTAACTGGTGCCAGAAACATGACCTAATACTCAGTGCCAAAAAATGCATATTTTTACCCTTTAGGAAGAAGACCACCCCTGCAAATTGCAACACTGATAACACTCGCCTAAGGGTAGACCCAGTGGTAATGGACTTGATAACTCAGGTTGATAGTAACCTGAACTTTGATCACCATGTGTCCATGGTGGTCAGAAAACCTTCTATGTGGGGCAAGTTATAAGTTATGGCATGGCAGCCAGATCTAAGGAGATCATAATCCCACTATACTTAGCCCTCATTAAACAAATATTCGAGTACACTGCACTCTTCAGCATGTACCTGACCAGGCATTTGCAACAACTATAGTGGCCACAGAGATTCCTCATTAATAGAATACAGGGTGTAAATAACATGTCCTATGTGGATCACCTCAAACCCTTGTCCCTGTACTCAGTCTCCTACAGACTATGCCAAATATTCGCAAAACAAACAGCTCAACAATTACCCATTCTAAGGATCTAAACCTCATCTGTGACATAAGCAAAGTATTTTGGAGGAACAGGTGTGTGCTTGAGAAATTACCCATTTTCTGGAAAGGACTCACCATTTATGTGAAACAGAGCTCTTCTTTAAGTCTATTCAAATAACATTTGGAACTATGTATGGGAAATCATAAATTCACCCTTGCGTATCACCTGTGGCCTTTATGGACAGCAGCAGCTTACAGATGTTCTAAGGCACAGACATGCAACAAAGCCTTTCTAGTCCTTGGGCTTAAAAAGCCTCTATGGCTATTAGACTGGTAACCTGCAATGAGCATTTCTTCTAGTGATTTGCAAATACATGAAATTGCTTTCCTTACAAGAACACGTTGGAATCCAGAAATACATATAATAACCAAAATCAGCTATAGCAGAATGTAGAAAAAGGCAGGACACATGGTTAGCAATGAGCTTCTATTTAAATAAACTAGAAATTACTGGGTATGACACTGATGTATACAATGCATTTTATATAGCATTTGTCACGGACGGAAGTAGGTTAAAAAATAAAAAAGACAACTGGGTACACAAGTTCCAGGATAAAAAAAGTGCCCGATACTCATATGTGCACTGGTTCCAGGAGTGGAAAAAACTGACAGTGTAGAATCTTCATGGCACAGAAACATTCCAACAATGGGGTTAGGCCAGGTTCAGGGAGAGGATGTCCTTGCCCCATTGTAGAAGGAAGTAGTAGTCCACAAGAACTGATGGACCAAAACTGAGCCCTAAAGATGATGGAGTGGACTACTGAGGATAAGAAAGAAATTATGTATAGTTACTATTTTGCAAGAAGCTCAGAATTTCCAGACAGAAGATATTCAAAAAGATTAAGAGAGAAGTCAGAGGAAAGAAAAATATGTGGACAAGGAAAAACTGTCAAAACCTTCAAATGCATTTTTGTGTTCATTAGTACAACAGATCCATGAAAAACATTATATAGACAAAAAACATTGGGCTGTTTGGAAGAAGTAACCAAGGAAGTACCAAAATGTAAATAAAACCTAGAGATTTTTTGAAAGGCATGAACAGTAAACATGGACATAAGAAAGAGAGAAATATCTGATTTGCTGCAGTATTTATGTAAAAAACAAAGCCAAAGTAATCAATACCAGAAAACATCTCCAAATCTAGGAAACAGAGTGGTTTGCACCCAGCTATTAGTGGGAGGTGATTGCCTGTAAGATTGTGAATGCAGCAGCAGCATCATTGACAAGGGAACATTCCGGGGTCATCAAGTGCACTGGGACTGGTTCCATGTTTTTTTGATTCCAGCAGTGCCTTAAGTGAATTTGATTTTTTATAGCAGAAAGCAGGAGCATCTCCAAGAGTTTTTTTGAGCTCTGGGCTGCTGTGGATGATACCCCAGTTGTTGCAGAGTATTTCTCTCATTGCTGCAGCATCAACAGGAGATGGGCAAAGGGAACTTGGTGTGGTGATTGTGGTCAGGGTTCGGTCTATTGGTGAACCTGTGTATAAGTATGGGCAGGTGCCAGCTATGTCTACCTCTTGCATGGTCCTGGTGATAAGGTTGGGTGGGTAATGTTTCTCAAGGAAAAGGTTTATTAGCAGATCACATTGTGAGGTCATTGCTAATGATGCGGCTGAGCATCATGTATTGTCCTTTCACAATATTTTTCATCATGAACCTTGGGTGTTGACTTTGAAAGTCAAGGAAGTTATTTCTATATGTGGCTTTCCAGCAGATGGCAGAGCTGAAGGAATCTGTCTTTAATAGCTAGGCGCAAAGCACTCCATTTCCTAGAACGTTACAACTGCAACTCCACCAAGGTAGTATACCTCAGTAAATGTCACTACTGTCCAGCATACGACGTAGGAATGACCACACAGAAGCTTAGCGACAGAGTCAAAGAGCACTACCAAGCCATTAGATGGACAAACCCGTCTAATGCACTAGCCAGACATAGCAAGCTCTGTCAGCAACCCCCACAATTTCAAATTCCTTGTTCTTGAAAAAGTCACCACCTTCAGTGGAGACTCCAACACCTTATTAGAAGTAAGAGAACTCAAGTGGTAGAATGAAATTAGGGCAGACACGTCCCCAAGGTCAGAACAGGTTTTTAAATATAAAATGCATTCTCAAGTGGATCAAATAAACACTCCCACTCATGTAACACACTTACATCAACTGTTCTGTATACTCAGCACTTTCAAAATGGTATTTAAGTGTAAGCATGTTGCTTAAAGTAGATTTCTGAAGAAGTTCATTGGATAACTAAAATTGCGAATGAAAGCGCTCAGATCTACCCTGTGTTAGCGTGTTTTTTCCCCGTGCATAGTTACCAGGTAAGTCTACTTGTAGCAATTGTCTTTATTCCTGGTTCCTGTGCATTTTGTCAGTTTTACATATATATATATATATATATATATATATATATATATATATATATATATATATGTATATATTTATATTTATATATATATATATATATATATATATATATGTGTGTGTAGATGTGTGTATACACACATATATATATATATATATATATATATATATATATATATATATATATATATATATATATACACACACACACACACACACACATATATACATATATATTGACCCTCTTCATACTGACCCTCTTCAAGCATAACCAGGATGAATGGATGGGCAATCACAATTACAGCCCAGGTCTGGCCCCTGAAGCTGTCATTGAAAGGGGCTTAAAATTAGATATAAATTAGTCATACAACTGGGTAATTACAGTATGGGATATTGTGGCTAGGCTACTAATGTTCCCCTGGATCAATACCCTGCTGTTAACCCATGACTCTGTGAACCTAAATGTGCACACTGCTTGCATCACCACATGTTACCAAACCAGTATCCTTGACCAGACTCATGAATGGTATTCACAGACCTATTAATTATGTCTGCAAAACTGTTACAATGAGTTTCTAATTATGTCCAGTATTAGTCTGTCTGCATGCATGTCTGTGATGTAATAACTAGGTGTTATATGTGTAAATATCTGTGAAAATAGTCTATATGTTGTCTGCACATTGAGTCTGGATACACGGAATTCCATTCAGTGTTTGTACTTGTGTGATTTGTGAATGACATTAAAGTTTACTTTCACTTCTGACTTTTTGACTTTGTACATCAGCTACATGATATGATCACATAACACAGTGTTGTTTAGTTCAGAGAAGTGACAAAACCTAAAAACATATACAGATGCAGTACTGTCATCCTGGAAGACCTTAGCATGACATGAATGAGCAGCAACATTTACATAAGGCTTGCCAGTACACTTTTGCATGATCCAGAATGAGAAATAGTGCACTCACACAAAATGTATTGTCTAGACAGCTAAACTGCAGATCTCATGCCAGTGACAGAACAGTGTTCCCACTCATTATGTCACCTCTGGTGATTGCTCTCATTGCTATGACTGCATATCTCATGTCAGTGACAGAACAGTGTTCCTACTCATTATGTCACCTCTGGTGATTGTTCTCATTGCTATGACTGCATATCTCATGTCAGTGACAGAACAGTGTTCCCACTCATTATGTCACCTCTGGTGATTGCTCTCATTGCTATGACTGCATATCTCATGTCAGTAACACAACAGTGTTCCCACTCATTATGTCACCTCTGGTGATTGCTCTCATTGCTATGCACTAATGCTAAGCTGTAAAGTGTTACACCCCATACCTGAATACATCAAATGAAAACAAGGATGTGTTGTCTCAGTCCAAGTATAGGACTGCCATCACCTTGTCAAATGTCCACAACAGTACACACAAGGTACGGCAGTGTGCTGATGTCACATTTTAGGTCTATGCAAATGTTTGACATAATGCTGAGGGTCAGTTCAACATTAAAGAGTAATGTAGCCATGATGACTTATTATGGAATACAATACTATTATGCCAGGTAGTACAGCATTCATACAGTGTATACATAGTTTTCTGTCAGTTCCCTTTCCCCAACAAAACAAGCAGTTCTGCTGTTATCCTGCAATGCAGAATTATACTTTTAGCACATCTCTCTGCTGACTAGCCTTCATCACATTACTGTACTGTCTCTGTCTTCCACTCTGTTATCCACACCCACATTTGTGTAACTACCTTTGAATTTAATCAATAATGTGTTCTGAGCATGCATATATATATATATATATATATATATATATATATATATAGCTAAGTTTTTCTGCATAGCCGCCTATTTTGAGTATTTTCTGGCTTGTTAAATTTGATTTCTGCATTAGTAACTGTATTTAGAGCACAACCTAGAGCTGTTTACTGAATTTCCTGTTTGCACTTATTTTTAAAATCGTTTTTTTCTCAAAACTTGCATTTTATCTGTCTTTGGCCTAGCACTCTTGTGTGGGGTCATTTACTGCACTGTTATAACTTGCTGATACTTGTTAACCTCTGCTATCTCTGCAAAAAAACAAAAAAAATCTTGCTTTTTTTCCCACTTTTCTGAGATTTAAAAAAGTTCAGTTACAGGCTTGCTGTTCTTGAACTGTTTGTAAGTTTCTGTGAGGCCATTTTTTGCTTGGGATAAAGGAAAGTCTCTCTGTTGATCAGTGGCAGTGAAAAACATTGAGCAGCCTGCCTGCCCCTGTGGGAGTGGTTACTGACTTGAAACTGTAGTTTTATTGGCCATTCTGGGTCAATTCCAAAACTCCTTCATCTTCCTCTCTTAAAACCTGATTGCCTCATGGTTTTGGTGTCTTTTCAGGCTTGCTGGCTGTTGATGAAGCACCCACCAAGAGGAGAAAGTGCTGATAGAAGAAAGGAGCCACTTTTGAGACTTTATGTATTTTTCCTCTGTTTATTTGCTAGGTTTTTCTGCATAGCCGCCTATTTTGAGCATTTTCTGGCTTGTTAAATTTGATTTCTGCATTAGTAACTGTATTTAGAGCACAACCTAGAGCTGTTTACTGAATTTCCTGTTTGCACTTATTTTTAAAATCATTTTTTCTCAAAACTTGCATTTTATCTGTCTTTGGCCTAGCACTCTTGTGTGGGGTCATTTACTGCACTGTTATAACTTGCTGATACTTGTTAACCTCTGCTATCTCTGAAAAAACAAAAAAAAACAAAAAAAAATTTGCTTTTTTCCCACTTTTCTGAGATTTAAAAAAGTTCAATTACAGGCTTGCTGTTCTTGAACTGTTTGTAATTTTCTGTGAGGCCATTTTTTGCTTGGGCTAAAGGAAAGTCTCTCTGTTGATCAGTGGCAGTAAAAAACATTGAGCAGCCTGCCTGCCCCTGTGAGAGTGGTTACTGACTTGAAACTGTAGTTTTATTGGCCATTCTGGGTCAATTCCAAAACTCCTTCATCTTCCTCTCTTAAAACCTGGTTGCCTCGTGGTTTTGGCATCTTTTCAGGCTTGTTGGCTGTTAGTGAAGCACCCACCAAGAGGAGAAAATGCTGGGAGAAGAAAGGAGCCACTTTTGAGACTCTAAGTCTTTTTCCTCTGTTTATTTGCTAAGTGTTTCTGCATAGCCACCTATTTTGAGCATTTTCTGGCTTGTTAAATTTGATTTCTGCATTAGTAACTGTATTTAGAGCACAACCTAGAGCTGTTTACTGAATTTCCTGTTTGCACTTATTTTTAAAATCGTTTTTTTCTTAAAACTTGCATTTTATCTGTCTTTGGCCTAGCACTCTTGTGTGGGGTCATTTACTGCACTGTTATAACTTGCTGATACTTGTTAACCTCTGCTATCTCTGAAAAAACAAAAAAAAAAATCTTGCTTTTTTCCCACTTTTCTGAGATTTAAAAAAGTTCAGTTACAGGCTTGCTGTTCTTGAACTGTTTGTAAGTTTCTGTGAGGCCATTTTTTGCTTGGGCTAAAGGAAAGTCTCTCTGCTGATCAGTGGCAGTGAAAAACATTGAGCAGCCTGCCTGCCCCTGTGGGAGTGATTACTGACTTGAAGCTGTAGTTTTATTGGCCATTTTGAGTCAATTCCAATACTCCTTCATCTTCCTCTCTTAAAACCCTCTTTTGCGCGGTTTTGCGCAGTTTTGCGTGTTTTTGAGCATAGCGCAACAACGGGCAGCGCCGCCTAATTGGGTTTAAAGTATTCTTGGCTCCACAAAGTCTGCTCTTCACTTTTTCCCTTAGAACTGCTCTATCTCTCAATTTAAATACCATATTCTCATTCTAAGGCCCTTCACTGGTCCAATTAAGTAATCCTACAAGTTAGCACTATTAAACCATAAGCACTACTTACTCTTATACTCTCTACGATTACCCTGTCTTCTATTGGTCTGTCTTAAATTCAGTTTCCCTATTACTCTAGCATGTCCAAAGGTCAGTCAATGGTTTCCTCTCCAGTCCAGCTGGTGAATCTGGGAATTTTGAGGCAATGTTACAACTGTCTCATGTACACGGACAACCCCCTCCTCCTCCAAACAGGTTCAAATATATGTGAGAGATGCAACTATTTAGCCAAACTGGAGGCTGAGCTCTCTCATCTCAAAACTGGTGTAACCAGTCAGGAGGAGAAGGTAACCTCACACAACACAATTCCAGTATCACATAGTCCCACCACATCAGCGAACCAAACACATAAATACACGAAGACATACTTGGAGGCTCTAAATAAAAATCTACCTAAGCAACAGAGACCTCCAAAGCAGACATCCAAGCAAACGCTACCTCAAAACAAAACACACACAACACATAACCCACAAAGTCAGTGTGCCAAGCAACCACAGCCCTTAAGGCTGAATAACACACCTGATACTCTTGTTATAGGTGCCTCTATTGTCAGACACACTGATGTCCCACTCACCAGGCTGAATAAAGAGAAGGTCACAGTGAGCTGCCTGTCGGGCGCTAGGATCTGCCACATAACGCAAGCACTCAGGTCACTCCAAAGCAAATACAAATATGACTCAGTCATTGTACATGCTGGTGTGAATGACCTGAGATGTACCTCCCTGGACTACATGAAAAGAGACATAGAGGAGCTCTCTGATCATGTAGCCCAGGCTGGTATGACCCTGACCTTGAGCAGCATCTTACCCTCACCTAGAATGATGCCACAGTATAAAGACAAAATGATCGATTTTAACAATTGGCTAAAATGTTGGTGTCATTCAAAGGGGATCCAGTGTCTGTCAGCCTGGGATGACATGCTCGACAAGCCACGTTGCTTTGCTAGGGACGGCTTGCACCTGTCACCACTGGGCTTTCAGATATTGGCAAAGGCTCTTGCCACCCCCATAGTGCCTTTTTTAGGCAAGGCTCAAAAGTCAAACCCACCCCATAGACAGCACAAGGAACAAGAAACTAAGGGTAATGCTGCTAAATGCCAGAAGTCTTAACCTCAAGATGCACCCACTCGAAGCTCTCCTCAGTATGGAGAACATTGATATCTGTGCAGTGACAGAAACCTGGTTCAAGGCTCCAGAGAGCACCCCAGCACTACCAGGCTATACCTCATATCATGCTTTTCGCCCCAAAACCCGGACCGAACCACAAAAGGAGGGGGAGTTTCCATATTTATCAAGGATATCCACACCTCCAGGTTAGTGGCATTGCACGAAGTATCGGAGACCATCCATGTGCAACTAACAGTGGGCAAGACTGCTTTTCAGTTTATAGCATCCTACAGACCACCCTCTCAAAGTCAGGAATCCCATTCGGCTTTCCTGAAAACATTGGAGAACATGAAGATCTCTCCGAACACCATTATATTGGGCGACTTCAACTACCCAAACATTGACTGGAAGCACTACTCAAGCCCCAGCACCTTAGCCCAAAGATTCCTGGAAATTATAAACTCAAATGCTATGGAATAACTAGTCACCACTCCCACAAGAGGGGACAACATACTAGACCTGATCATTACCAACATGGGGACTCTATGCTCCACACCAGAAGTATATCCCTCATTGGTAAGATCAGACCATAAATTAATTTCACTGGATGTCCACATCCCGACCCCACCCCCAGCGCAGAAAACCACAGTGAAAATCTTCTCAAAAGCAAACTTCTCACTTCTCAAAACTGAAGTGGAATCCTTCAAGGCCCCAGGGCCAGTGGAAACTACAGCCCAAAATGCAGAATCCTATATAAATGCATTCTACGGACATCTCCAGGAATGCATGGATCATGCTATCCCAAACAAAACCAAGACCCAATCATCCAAAGGCAGGCGTTCAGTCTGGTGGACCCCTGCCATAAATAAACTGTACAACAGAAGGAGGAAGCTACTACATAATAGAGCAAAATCCCTAATAGGGAAGGCATCTCTGATCAGTACTAGCAAAAAATTATGATCCCTCATAAAATCCTCCATGGCCAGCTTCGAGAGAAAAATTGCACAGGACACCAAAGACAATCATAAGGCTTTTTTCAGTTATGTTAGAAACCTGGGATGCAACTCCCAGACTTGTTCTGAGTTGATTCTAAATGACAAAAAATACACTGAACCCACAGACATCGCCAATATCCTGGCAGACAGGTTCAGTGCAAACCCCCCCCCCCAAAAGAGCAAATATCTATACCGGCAGAGGGCTGCCTCCCAAACATCTCAGATGCTCAGGTGAAGGCTGCCCTCTCCAAAGCAAAAAACACTGCTTCCATGGGACCAGATGGCATCCCAGGTTGGTCCTACATGAACTACAAGAGGAACTAATCCCTCAAATAAAACAGCTATACAATCTCAGCCTCACTACAGGATATGTACCCACAGAATGGCGTACAGCAACAGTGGTCCCACTCCACAAAGGTGGAGCATCTACGGACCCTGGAAACTATCGCCCCATAAGCCTGACTAGCTTAGTCTGCAAGGCTATGGAGAGGATCATCATGGAGCTCATAAACAAAGACATCGGGGACCTACAGACACTAGATCCTACCCAGTTCGGCTTTGTCAAGGGCAGATCCTGCCTTTTGAACCTGGCTGACTTCTTTGAAACAGTCACCAAAGCCATAGATGAAGGGAAGGTAGTCCACACAGCCTATCTGGGCCTTGCACAGGCATTTGACACAATACCCCAAACGGGCATCATAGATAAGCTATCCAGCTAAAAATATAAACCCCTATGTCACAAGATGGGTCGCAAACTGGCTCAAAGACAGAACCCACAGAGTGAGAGTTGCTGGAACCATGTCAGACTCGAAACCGGTCACAAGTGGCGTCCCACAGGGTTCTGTCCTGGGACCACTCTTGTTCGGTATATACTTTTCCGAGGTACAGGCAAACATGGGAGGACTATGGCTCACCAAGTTTGCAAATGACTGCAAACTGGGCGCTATAATCAACTCTCCAGCTGACACAAACATCCTTCAAAAAGGTCTCACAGAGACAGATAACTGGTGCCAGCACCATGGTTTAAAGCTAAATGCCAAAAAATGTATAGTCATACCCTTTGGCAAAACAATGTGCCCAC